>NC_067492.1:61106134-61401134 GCF_947179515.1 Apodemus sylvaticus | reverse complement strand
GTCAGCAAGGTTTCCTAAGTCAACATAACGTTTTTTGCAAACATTATTCTAAAAGGATGAAGATACTGCTATTTTAGAATTAGTATGCCTTCCCAAGGAGAAATCACTCTACACACATTTAACGATTACTTAAAACTGTCTTTAATGACAGTAAGAATTCAGCTCTGGCTAATGCTCTTTTAGTTTCACTCCCCATGTTATACTTTAGACAATTAAATAGGGACAGGGACTGCAAGTCTAGTCAATTAGGTAGATGGAAGATTTACATAGCAAAGATATTCCTCAAACTATTTTCTAAGTACATCAGTGCCCTAATACAAAGGGTCATTCTTTAGTGACATGGTCGTAAGTCAGAGGTCTCAGAGTATGAAAAAGAGAAAAAGTAGAAGGTGAAATATATAAAAGTTGTGGTGGGGAGGTCTTACAGAAGCCATGCCTTATGCTAGGCAAAGCCCTGAAGAAGTGTATCTTGTATACTATTTACCTAGGGGAAATGGAAATAAATGGGAGACTTCTATGAAGCAAGAAGACAATATCTTATAATAGGACAAAATTGGGAGGAGTCTTATAAATAATGGTGCACTAGGAGAATAGACCTTATCTCAAGAACATGACAGACCAAGTCTACAGTGGTCTAAGGACTGATAACCACAACCCCATTTGGTAGAAATTGTTGGGTTCTGAGGATATAAAATGTCCTTATAGCCCCGGCCCTAAGTCATTACTAGCTTTCCCAAGGATATTCCTGGCATTAGAAAACGAGCTCTATTTTATTATAAATATATTTGGTCCTAAGGAAAAGCTCCCAAGGCCTAGGCGCCATTATTTTCCTGTTCCCCTTCCCAGAGTTCATTACCCTATTCCCCCTCCCCCTTGCCTTTTAGAGCATGCTTCACTCCATCCTCTCCTCTCATCCACCAACCCACCATCTCCTCCCTTCCCCCATTCTCCTTCCTGGGGCATTAAGTCTCTACAGTATTAGGTTTATAGTCTTCCTCTGAGTACAGACAATGCAGTTCTCAGGCACATGTGTTTCTGGGACCATGCACCAGCCCATGGATGTTTTTAACTTGATGGCTTAGTCACTTCGAGACCCCAAGGGTCTGGTTTACTTGGTCCTATTGGTCTTCTTAAGAGATTGCCATCCCCACAGCTCCTTCAATACTTCCCCTTAGGGATCCGTGACCTGACTCCAATGAATGACTGTAAATATCTGTATCTGTCTCAGATAGTTGCTGGTAGAGCCTCTCAGAGGACAGCCATGCTAGGCTCATGTTTACAAGTCCATAGATGTTTTTTCTTCTCAAATGGCTGTCATCCAATGTAATATTTCCCATGTGGCAGAACTATGCATTTCTCAAATAGAAAATGGGGGTTTCAGGCACACCAGGCCTTAATGTTGATTATGACTCTGTAATGACCCTTTGAGCAGCTTGCTACTGACCTGTTATTATAATATTATTATTATTATTATTATTATTATTGCTGTGAGTATGTGCAAAGTGACTGGTTGTGCAGCACAGTTGTCTCCTTTGTTACAGTTTGGAGACAGATTTCTAGACAAACCTGGTGAATGAACTTGAGAATTCTACCATCCTACTCTAACTGGCCTGCTTACCATATTATCTGTGGGGTGTTTTAGCGCAGTCTTCTATCAGCAAAATGCTAATTACATCAGCTAATGCTACAATTTTCTATGTTTGGTAAGTCCTTTACATCATCAAATCTTTTGTTCTACTTATCAATTTAATATTACATTGCGAAGCAACACATGAGATGCCTTTTAAATGCTCCACAAAATTAATTGCAGGTTGATCTTACACCTTAGTGGTAAATGACAAGGGCAGAACTTGTAGAAAATTCAAGAGAAACTAGGGCTGTCCAAGTTTGGCAACCTGCCCATAACATTTCTTCAATCAATTCCTGGTCCAAATGTTTTGAGCAGATTCAGCTGTGATAGTGAAATTATTAAGAGGTCATAGGCTAATCTAGCACGTGAGGAGCACCACAAGTAACCGCTCAGATGCAAACATCTGGCTACATCTGGCTAATGCTCCCCATCCATCCCTAGGGATTGCCCAACACCCAAGCTCTTACTTCTCATCTAACTTATCTTCATCAACATGGGCAGAGACCCTGTGCTCAACATGTCTCAGAAACAGAACTTACTTGAAGTCACCACACATCACCCAAGAGCAGCACTCAAGTCAGGGCACAGAGGACTGTTCAAGCTTGTCAAGCCAAAATAAAGTTCAACAAGGCACCAGAAAGAACCTACTCTTAGTCTGACTGGCATGTTTGCCTGGTGTCCTTGATTGGCCAGTGAATCTTACCCCTCCTCAAGGCTAGAGTATGGTTCCAATCCTGTGCCGGACCTTTCACATATCTTAGGTCAGGTTTGCACTCCCATAGCATTTGTGCCTGTCCTCCAAGAACCTCATCCATCTGTACTCCCACCCAGCACTGGAGGAGGACACACCATTGCAACTAAGGCTGGTCAGCTGCTTTCTCCTCCCCTTTGTGGGCAGTGATCCTTCACTCATCATGACCTGACTTCATAGCTTGCTTAAGAATTTCTCACAGCACTTTCCCTTCTTCTTCTTCCTAAAATCAAGGTGTTAACCTGTTACTTGACTTGCATGGGCAATATAAAGCTGGCCCATCAGTGGAAGGATTCCCAGGCTTTTTAACATTAAAGAGGGATTTTAGGAAAAATGTGTTTTGCATTGCAGCTTCATACAATTCCCTTGCACGAGATGATAGCTATGAAACAACCCCAGGAGAAAACCAGGAAACAGATCGCATATTGGAGCACTATTGTTAATCAGCACATCTTTCTCAATGGCAAGGTGGGGGAAAAACCCACAGTTGTGTTAGGACATGTTTTCTATATCAACATATCTCATAGAGAGAGTGAATTTTTCTGTGTATATAGAAAGAAGATTTATTATAATATTTCAGAGACATTTGTCCTTTTCCAATAATGTCTGTCTGCCAAGGGAAATTTCAAAATCAAGTACTTACCTTCTGGTGAAAACAAGCTGCAATTTCATTGAGCTAGGCATGAATCCAGAAAAAAAAAACCTCTTTTTTGTCCTTAAGTCACTCTTTAAAGTTAATATCCTGGGCACCCTTCCCCTTGTGGGTCAGATAAACATCTCCTCTGCACCTGAGGAATGGTTTATACAAACTATTCAGCTTGATAACAGGAAGAAGCAGACAAGTGCTGTGAATAAAGATCAGGCAAAGTCTGAATTTAGGTCCTAGTAAGTGCAGGGTCATTCCTCACAAGTGGAGGAGCACGCAGCTGAATAGCCTGAGCTTGAATGGTGGTTTCTTCCCAAGGAGTAAGTGGTGTGAAAGCCCTCTTGCAAGACAGGCACAAATGCTAAAGGATTGCAAACTACTCCTAAAATCTGGAAAAAAAGTTTGGGCCTGGACTAGAAGCACACTTTTACCTTGAGGAGTGGTAAGGCTTACTGGCCAATCCAGACCTTCTGGCAGACTTGCAATTCAAACAAAGAGGCGGGATCTTCTAGGTATTTTTCTTCAAGTTCACTGTGGTTGTGCAGATCAGGTTAGTTCACTGTTTCCTGCTCTGAACTCTGGTGTTCTGTGCTGTGCTGTGAGGGGACCCTGGGGAAGCTCTGAAATCGAGACATGGTAAGCAGAGGATATCTGCCCACAATGGGGAAGGACAGGCAGCCAAGCAGTGGGTGCTGAGGTGGAGGGTAATATCAGGACTTGGATGGGAAATATCAGCTAGATGTGACTACATTTGAGGTTTCTAGTGAAGCTTCTTACTTGCTAAATAAGCAAATGACCTCTGAATATTTTCCTAATTATGGCTGAATCTTCCCAAATCATTTAGACCATTGGTTTGCTTTTAAAAATAGCGTGGCTGCTTTTTTTTTTTTTAAATCTGCAGCACGGTTACAAAACATTTTGTGTTTTACAATACACATTGATAGGGCTGATATGAATCTAATAGGTCTATTTTAACATTTACTTGTGTTTGTTTTGTTTTGTTTGCACTATTCCTATTTCTTCACATGTATAGTGTTTTGAATATTGTGTGGCAAGGGGACTTTTTTTTGTTCCAATCTATTTGGTACTTTGGATGCTTCTTGTACCTTAATAGGAATCATAGTCTTTGGTTTAGAAGTTATTAATTTATGATTTCATAAAAACTGCTTCCTTGTACTTTTAGCTGATATTCGTCTTCTATTACAGTCAGTTGTAGTATTTGCTTTTGATATGTTGCATTTTTCCTGGTTATTTAGTGTCAGGAAACTTTGAGAAATCAAATTTTTTTACCAATAAGTCCATTTACTCTATTTATCTTCCTTTCCTGTTCAGTGTGTGAACCTTGCCTCTGTAGTGGGTAATGTGCAGGCAATTTCAATGGCCTGCTCTCAGGGACTTAGCTCCCACTTAAATCATTACCTGCCTCCATCAACTGCTGCTGTTGTCAGGTGTGCTTTATATACATGGATCACTAGCTTCATCTGCTCTCTGTATTTATTCCCTGTTTCTGTTCTCTACACAAGGCCCCTCTATAGTCTTTCTCTACTCTCATCTTGTTCTCTCTACTCCCTATATGCGTTCCAGTCTGCAGGTCCTATTGTGTACCTCTATCCCTTCCTCGGGTTCTCACTCCTTTCCTTTCCACAAAACAACCTTTTTTGTATCAGAACTCTTGTATCTTTTAATTTTAACTCTGCATGTCACAGCACGTCCTCAAAAAACCTTAAGGACCAAGAAATCTTAGATTTCTTGGTGACATATTTTCCTGGCTTATCTTCATTATATTCCTATGCTGATGTCTAAGCATCTGTATTTGTGGTGATAATAGGTCTCAATACTTGTATCTGTGTTTGTCTTGTTTAGGTGGTAATTTTATTCTCAAGGTATTGTTTGCTGTCTGTATTTTCAGAGAATGTTGACTGCGTTTTTCCCATTTTACTGACCTGTTTGGTGGGTATGTTTAAGAGGTAATACTTGCTCATGTTGAAAGCTGGCAGAAGTCTCAGGCAGGAAATTATGATCTTAACAATCCACCAGGAGACTTAGTCAGGAGAGAGGTTATGCTGTCTCTGGTTTTTGTACAGTGTTAGGTAGAGCTCTGTAAATTGCATGTGGGGTAATAAATAGTGTGGTGAATCTTATGGAAAGCCTAACTTTTCTCCTGGCATGCATGGCATGTGGTTGAAAAGGGAGTGTACACTCCTGTCTACTGGAAGAGGAAGGGTTTATTCTGTACCATTTTATATTGTAAAGATAGGACTTGCTTTCTGATTTTAAAAAAATTCAACTTTCTAGATATTGCCTTGCGTGTCAGAAGACACTTTAGACATTTGAACCATGTAGGAGCTCCAGCAGACTATTAGGATCACTGAATGCATTTTCATCACTGGATAAACATAAGCCTATAGCATCCATGGTCAGAATGCAGTTCATTGGGTCCCCTTTGTATCCCCAGAACGTGGGGCTTCAATTGTCTGCTGGGTTAAATGCATCTTCTCCCAATGAGGCCAGACATTGGAGTACAGTTAAAAGAACAGATACCAAATATAGGCAGCAGCTTTAGGGACAGACCTGTTACAGTTGTTGGAGGACCCTCATGAAGACTAACCTGAACTTCTGCTACTTATGTGCCAGGGGCCTTAGTCCAGCCTGTGTCTACTATTTGGTTGGTGACTCAGTCTCTCAGTGTCCCCAAGGTTATAGGTTAGTTGAGTCTGCTAGACTACCTGTGGAGTTCCTACCATCTTCAAGGCCTTCAATCCTTCCCCAACTCTTCCTTAAGCATCTCCAAGGTCCATCCCATGTTTGACTGTGGTTCTCTGCATCCATTTCAGTCAGCTGCTGGGTGAAGCCTCTCATTGATCACTTATGAAAGTCTCCTGTCTGGGAGCATAACATTATATCCAAAATAATGTTAAGGATTGGAGATTGCCCATAAGGTGTGTCTCCAGTTGGGCGAATTTTCATTGGGCATTCCCTCATTCTGTGCTAGAGGTGTGCCCCTGTTTTCCTTTTAGATGGAACAAATTTACTTTGTCTACTGTGCTGTAGTTGAAACTGGTTTCTTCCTCAAGGTTTCTTCTCATGCTCCCATATAGTTAATATTTGGACTCTGTCTCAAAATCACATAAGATGCTTTAGCCCCATATTCTTTTAATGCTAAGCTATTTTGCAGGCCCAGTGTTTTTTTTTTTTAATTTTATTCCTTTGTTTTTGTTTTTCGAGACAAAGTCTCTCTGTGAAACCCTTCCTGTGCTGATAGTCAATATAGGAACCACATAAGCCACCTGACATGGTTTTGTACAATAGGGATATGTTTTTGTGCAACTGTTAATCATCATGTTTCACTTTAAAATTTGGCAAAATATATAGGATATATTCTGTTTCTCAAGTTGATATATATTCATTACATCAATACTACCTGAAGCTTCAGAGTCCTTGGATTCCAGGTATATAATGTATTTCCTCACACTTGTGATTGTTCTGAAATGTTTGAAAAATTAGTATTTTGCCTATGTATATGAATATGGATATCATATGTCTCTTCTTTACTGTTGTCATAAGATGGCCTCAGAACTCTTGGTCTTGAAGTAATGATTAGATGTTGGTCACCATTTGTCTGTAAGAAATTGATGAACACAATATGGAAGAACAGCTAGAGCTTTCCACTGCTGAGCTCTCTCTCCTGCCCTACATTGCTTATTTATGATAATTTATATTACTATATTTTCATCTGTTCACTTGTAACTGTTTAAGCATGCATTCACTTTTAGTAAAATTTTATTAATGTTATTGTTTAAACTGTTGCACTTCATGTTTCTACAAGATGAATATGGATCTGAAGTGAATGTATAGTTCTTGGTGGGAACTTTTAGTAAAGAATTGTGAGTTCTCTATCATTTTTGTTTCCTTGTTTGTTTTTCTTTAGGGATTGAGGGTCTTAATATATAACATTTTGTCTCCTAGAACATATTACATAGGCCATGCCGGCATCCAGCTATTTGACATACACATGCCTGTACCTCTATGATTACAGACATGGGCAAATACACCTAGTATGCCAATCACTTTTCTAGTTAGTAATTGTTCATACAATTTTTCAGATGTGTGCTCAGTTACTGTGGATCTGTTTCCCCTGTGTTTCTCTCTCAACTGGCATTTCTTTGGCAAGGCTGTATCCTATACAAAGTGTTCAAAAGCAACACAGGTGAATCTTATAATTAAAGTTCCTTCTAAAATGACACAATTATTGTAAATTCTGAGTCAGTATATAAATGGAGCAAGTGCCAAAATTATATGAATATGTTTTCAAAAAAGCGTGTATTCCCTTACATTGATGTTAGTATCATGCTTTGTGTTGTACACATGTATGGGATATTTAGGATTCAGTGACTTTTGATGATGTGCATGTGAAATTCACTGAGGCAGAGTGGAATTTGCTGGATCCTTCCCAGAAGAATCTCTACAAAGATGTGATGTTGGAAACCTAACTGAACCTCAAAGCTATCGGTAAGACTTATTTTTTCTAAAGGAAATAAATGTTTATTGTTTATTGGTGGTCTTTTACCATTTTAATTGTGAATAATGAAAATTGAGCTGAATAATTCAGTTTCACTAAATTTTCACTGTAACATTCATGGTGCAGTGAAAATTCACAGTACCTTGAATTTTTCCTAATTTCCAATAGAATATCATTTAATTTTTATATTGTGTTTTACGCTATAATTGGGAAGAGCATCACCTTAAAGAACATTTTCAAAGTAGTATAAGACATGAAAGGTAATTTTTATGTGGAAGATGATACAAATTTGCCTCTGAGGAATTTTTCATATCTTTTGGAATCTCCAACGAAAAACAAGAGTGTGAAATAACAGCCCTTTAAGTGTAGCTATGATTATAAGATCCAATATCTGATTTGTGTATCCCTTTAATAAGTAGCTACGGAAGAGCTGTGCAGTGGACCTGGCAATCTATATAGTCCCATAGTATTTAGATATCGCACATTGAATTTTGATAAATTTATATCCCAAACATTCTAGTAAGCAAATAGTCCATAGTAAAATTGGTGATGCTCATATTCTTGTAGTAATATGATTAAGTTCTGTGAGAGGGCATTTTATGAGAACCAAGAATGTTGTTGTGGAGAAACATTAATCTATATTGCACATGTTATGAGGAATACAAAATCAAACAGTGTAAATTCAATGTGTAAACCTTTCATTTATTATTTTTTTTCAATTATCATGTGTCCCAATGGATAGAAACCATGTGAGCATAGGGATATTATAAGAAGCAAATTTTTTTTTCTAAAACAAGGAGAAGATATTTAGTATTCTGCTTTTGATAGACATTAGGAATATGATAGTTATTTGCAATTAATTGTTTTTCTAGTTTTATGGGGAACATCCCGAAACTCATTGTGTAGAAAAAGTCGAAGGGTACTAGGAATTTAGAAATTCTGTGTGTCCTGCTTCACAGTCAAATGTGTTGTATTTCACTGTACAGTTAAAACTATGAATACAGTCAGTGTTATAAAGACCAGATTTTTTCAAAGTTTATTCAAAAAGCTGAAATACATCATATAAAAATCCCATATTAAAAGAGGTTGTTATAAATATGAGCCATGTAATAACCATCACATGTGTCTTGACTAATTCATGATGAGTGAGAACACCATGAACATACAAAGTGCTAAAACCTTAAGATCTGATGCTTCCTTACCATTAGACCAAACTGTAATCATAATTCATATTGATTACATGATTAATCATAGTAATACATGTACTAAAGAGTTCACATTTGCTTATTATCTTTGCAGGCATGTAAGAAGTCATATTGCAGAGCAACCCTATGAGTGTAATCAGTGTGGTAAAGCCTTTGCACAGTGCTGTACTTTGCAATATCAGAAAAGAACACGAACTAGAGAGAAACCTTATAAATGTAATCAATGTGGTAAAGCCTTTTCATATCACAGTAATCTCCGAAGACATAAAAGTACACATACGGGAGAGAAACCTTCTGAATGTAATCAATGTGGTAAAGCCTTTTCAAGACCGAGTGATCTCCAAAGACATAAACTGACACATACTAGAGAGAAACCTTATGAATGTAACCCATGTGGTAAACCCTTTGCAAGACCCTGTCATCTCCAATATCATAAAAGAACACATACTGGAGAGAAACCTTATGAATGTAATCAATGTGGTAAAGCCTTTTCACGTAATAGTAATCTCTAAAGACATAAGAAAACACACACTCAAGAGAAACATTACGGATATAATCAATGCAGTAAAACCATTGCAACACCCATTCATTTTCACTATGATCAAAGAACACATACCAGACAGAAACCATATTAATGTAATCAATGTGATAAAGTATATTCAGAAGGGAGATATCTGCAAATATTCTGTACTGGAAAGAAACCTACTGAGTATAATCATGAATTTAGTGGGAGTTAGGGGGCTATAATATTAGGAATATGATAGGCATTGATGTTTCGGATTATTTCCACTCTGGAGATGTTCCTTTTGATGCCTTGGTGAAGATTGTTGCCTTTTACCCTTGTCTAAAGAGTTTCCTTAAGGTTATGTGAAAGAGATTGCTTTGACAAAGTAAGTCTTGAAAATCACCACATACAATTTGGTCTTACAGTTTTTAACAAGTATGGAAAACTAAGAAATGAAAAATAAAAAATGATAACTTCAAAATGCAAGGCATCATCACGACATTGAAGAAAGCTAAATCCTGTGATAAATGATATTCAGTGGTGTTAAAGGAATGGTTACATTAAGGGAAGATTCCATCCAGCTAAACATATGGATTTGGAGTTGTATAAAAGTGAACTATATCATGTTAGGAATTATTATTATCTGGTTATTGTTTTCATGTGTAGATATGATGATATGTGTGAAACTGAGAAGGGAACTTGATTGCTATTCTGGGCTTTCAATTTAATATCTGAAAGTAAAAGCTTAGGTCCAGGCATGGTGTTGCATGATTTTATCCCAGAGTTCAGGAGACAGAGCCCTGGAGATCTCTGAGTTCAAGGTTATTCTACTGAGCAAGTTCTAGGACCGCCAAGCTTAGGCAGTGAAGTTTTTGAAAAATGGAAATTGGGTGATAATATAATGGAAGCATCCATGTTTCAGCCACATCAAGTGGCAGAACTCAAAAGCTTTGTCTCTGTGTCTCTGGAATTAGAGCCAAGAATAGAAGGGACTAATGAGACAATTAATGCTAGATAGCTGTAATTCAATAATTAGAGGTGATGGAGAAGAAATGACCATCACTGAGGTAAAGTCTTCTGGGTAGTGTTTACTGAGTGAAAAAGAGGGTATGTTCCAGAGATAGTCAAGGTTGGACCTAGCGGTACAGCTGGAGTTGTTCATGTATAAGAATCACCAAAGAGGTACTGGTTTTGAATGCATGAAGTTTTCATGCAGAGCAGCTGAGGCTTGGCATCATTGAGCGATCATAAGGAGGTTATAGGTTAAGCATTTTTTCGAGCAGGAGAACCCAGCATCCTAAAGATGCAAGTACCATGGGATGAGCAGCAAGAACAGCAGGAGCAGGAGAGGGGAGTCAACCAGACTTTAGAGTGATAGAGAAGCCAAAGCTGGAAAAGTGACACAGTCTCTTTAGAGGACTAGAGACGATCGTGTGTGGATCCCAGACTTTGAAACAAGAAGCTGTAATATTGAAATTACCTTGGAGACAGACACCACGTTTTTGAGATGTTAGAACTGTGTGTTACCTGCCCCAGAAAACTGCATTGAGGGAATAAAACCACTGAAAGTGAAACAATTATGCTTCAGTAAACAATGCAGAAAGGAGATATAGATCAGAAGAATGCTTTGTCATCATACCTGGATTTGCAATTTAGAGATTGCTCAGCTGAATTTTGGTTTTTTTTAGGTACAGTATTTCCTCACACTGACCTTTAGGAATGGTGAAGCATATCCTGTTTATATGAAAATATATGATGTGGTTTTTGTTTTTTAAAATGTATGTGATTACTATTATATGAATGGATTAATCTCAGAAGAATCATTGAACTTTGGACTTTTAACATTTTTGAGACTGCTCTAGAAGATGGGGACTTCTGAAGTAGGAGCTCATGTATTCTGCATGTTTAAGTGTGATCCCTATACACTCATGTGTTTGAACAATCATATGGGGGCCAGGCAGTGGAATGTGGTAATTTAAATATGCTAAGCTAAGTGAGGGTCATTATGAGATGTTGTGGCCTTGTTGGAGGAAGTGCATCACTGTTGGGTGGGTTTTGAAATTTCTACCAGTGCTGAAGAGCACCCCCCCACACACATTAGGTCCCTAGAAGACAGTCTCTTCCTAGCTGACTTTGGGTAAAGATGCAGAACTCTCAGCTTCTTCTACAGCATCAAGACTGTCTGTATTTCTGCTATGATGAAAATGGAATAAACCTCTGAAACTGTAAGCCTGCCACAATTAAATGGTTGATTTTGTAGGAATTGCCTTGTTCGTTATGACTTTTCATAGCAATGGAAATGATAAGACAGAAACACCGTGAGTTCTTTTAATGTGGTCCAGACTTCGCACAATTCTGTAATCTTCATTTTCATGAAAGAATATGTGTTAGAGAGAAACATTATGAATGTGTTTAGTATAATGAAGCCTTTGCACACCTCTATAGACTTCATCATTATGAAACTATTCATACTGGAGAGAAATTCTATGAATTTTAGCAATGTGGTAAAGCCTTTATGTTATGAGATTCACTGAGTTCCAACACAATTCAAACACCAGGACAATGGAAATGATAAGAATCTTTTGTAGTCAAATCGTTACTGATTAATGCATCCTAGAATAATATATTAAGAAGCTTATCTGAATCACCCCATTCCATCCCCACCGTGAGCCAGAATCTGATATAGATTTCAAACCTGAAAATCACAGACATCCATGCTAAGATACAACTATATTTCCCACCACTCAGAATTTTCTTCTGTTGTTACTCTATGTGAAATGAAATAGAATGTGGGTTTTATGGTTTACCTTATCACAACCACTGTTTATCTTGTAGTTAGGAACAGGCATTTTATTTTGAGGAATAAAACATGAATAAGAGAAATTAGGATTAGGAACATTAATTATGTTTCAGAGAACAAAACAAATCATGAAAGCTTGCCAGATATTGTTAAGTATTCAGGTTCCCTATAACCTGGGACTTAAACATAGTTTCAATTTATGATTAAATGTACATTAGCAACAATAAGGAAGTTCTTAGAACAAGTTTTTTTGCTTATTCCCAAAATTTGTGTATCATAAACATTGTTGAATATATAACAGAATACCTTATAATTATATAAAAACCTTATAATTATAATCGTATGATACAATATTTTCACAACAGTGTTCTATGAATGCATAAAAAATACATTCTGGACAGAATGCTAAGAATATGCCAATTGATAAATCCTTTGCATGCATCTGTCTTAGAAACCATAAGAAAATGTCATAATGCACAGAAACCTCCTAAACATAGTCAATGTGTTAAAGTTTTGTTCTTTCTAGTATATCTATACAAGAGTAAACTCATTAGCATGTAATTAATCTTTTAAAGTCTTTGCATATCATAGTAGCTTTTTAGACTCTTCAAGAATACCAAAACTAATTTGTAATTAAAAAGATTTTGGTAAGTTCTTAGCCAACACACCTTTATTTAGTTACTCTGTGTTATTTATTATGTAGAAAAAAATGTGACAAGTGTCAGCAATCAATTCAAATTTTATGATATCTCTCTATTTTCTTTGCTCTTGAAGACTCATTTTTACATACAAAGGCCACTAATGTTTATTTTCAATTTTAGTTAATCGTGAATCCAACAATTTTGCTGAGAGTACTCATCTGCTCTAGGAACTGCCTTTGTGAAGTTTTCCTCACTTATACAAATTATCATATCTTCTTCAAAGAAAAATAATTTTACTTCTGCCTCTGTAATTTGTATTACCTTCCTCTCCTTCATTTTTATTTATCTAGCTAAACTTATACATAACATATTGAATAGATAGATAGAGAGAGAATGGACCACCTTGTCTAGTTTTGGAATTGTGGAATTAATTTGAATTTCTCTCCAGTTAATTTAATGTCGGCTATAGGCTTGGTGTAAAGAGACATTTTTAGGTTTAGGCATGTATCTTGTATCTTTAATCACACTAAGAATTTTATCATAATGTATTTATATAAGAATATAATAATCTCTTGATGTGTTTTATATTTTATTTTATTTGTTTTTTCTATTAAGTAATTTTGCATCTGTGGTTTTAGGGATAATTGGTCTGTAATTCTCTTTTATTGCTCAGCCTTTCCTGACTTGATATATGAGTAATCATGAGTTCAGGAAATAAATTGGCTAATATTATTTTTGTTTCTATATTGTTGAATACACTGAATTCTTGTTAAATGTTCTTTGACAGTCTGGTAGGATTCTACCCTAAAACTCCTGGGCATGGGCTCATAATAGTGGCATATTTGTAATGAATTCAGTTTTCCTAGGTGTTTATTTCTGTTTAAGTTGGTTTTCTTAGTTTCCTTTAATTTTGGTAAGTGGAATCTATTGAGGAAATTATCCTTCTCTTTTATAATTTCCAGTTTGGTGGAGTTCACCCTTTTAAAACTGTGTCTTCTACTACTCTCTAGATTTCTTCAATGCATGTTATTTTGTCCCCATTTCATTTTAGGTTTCATAATTTGGATATTCTTTATATTTTAATAAAGGTTCACAAATCTTGTCTAATAAAAGGCTCAAAAAGCCACCTCCATGTTTCATTGATTCTTCTTCTTCTATTTTATTGGTTTCAGCTCCCAAAGCTACAATTTCTTGATTTCTCTTCCTTGTTTTCATTGCTTCCTCACTTCTTTCTGTTGTATTCTTTAATTCATGCTGTTAATTTATCAACATGAAAGCTTGTTTTTTTCATGTAGGCATTTTGTACTGTGAACTTGCTTCTTAGCTCCACTTTCATGTTCTTTATGTTCCATGAGATGGTGCATGTTGCATGTTCATTTCAACTGAACTCTAGAAAGTCTCTAATTTCTTCCTTTATTTCTGTGTAGAACCATTTTATCTCATACAATTAATTAGAAGTCAGTTAGATGTGTACCCTCCTCTCTTACAACACTGAGACATCAACATGTTTTTGGCCCAGATCTCTTGTTTTGTCTGGTCAGAAAGTGTGGGGTGTCCTGGGTCTGTTGCAATCAAGGACATGAGGAGCCCAATTTCTAGGGGCTCTCTGGGATGGAGTTTAGTCCTTTCCCATCAGAAGGCTCCTCTTCTTATAAATGCCCCCCATGGATATGAGAGGTAGCATTGTCACACCAGCCATCTGTGTTTTGTCTTTTCTCAGTTCTAATGAATTTTTTAGAGCTGGCAGTTCAGCTTTCTGGGCTGACATTCCTGCCAGTTGTGGTTCTGCCCATGTGATCTCGGTATTGTACACCACCACTACCCAGCATACCTCTGTCCATCCTGAATCAGGCTGTTGGCATTAGTGAACCCTCTTATCCCTGCATTTATCTGACCAGTCATACAGAGGCCCATCCAGTGAGGTTAGGGTCCATCAGCAGGGCAGCTGAGAAAGAATCTGGGACCATTCAAGGAGAGAGGCTGGCAATGTCTCAATCTGCCATCATGTTGAACCAGGATGTCATTTGGTTATCCATAATCGATCAATAATCAGAAATGAACGTGGAACCAATCTGGAACCAATCATCCATTCATCAGTATTCAGTCAGGGACCGATCAATCATCCTGTGTGAGCTGCATTGTCCAACAGCCTATCAGTCACTTGATTGATGATCGATAACAGACTTCCAGCTGACGACCGGCCAGTTATGAGCTGTCAATCAATCGATGATCACTAAATGCTAACCAATTGATTGGTAATTAATCAATGAGCAATATTCAACAATAGTTAGTCTATCACTAATTAATCAACAATCAATATAATTAAACGAAAATTACTCAATTATTTTGGTCTTCGCTGGACCAAAAACTGACTCGGTTGTTTATTGATTGGTTGTGAACTACAGGTTCCTGAATTGATAGATTGATTGGTGACACATTAGCCATTGGCTAATGCCAGGACCCCTGGTCTGAGTATGCATTCCCCAAGTGTACAAAGGTCACCTAAAGTTGACAGAGAAAGGCTATTTTAAGCAGAGGCTTAAAGAGTCTGAATTTTTCAAGACACTTAAGACATCCTGCAAATTTTCTTTTGTTTCTGTTGCTATTGGGAAGTCATTTAAAAACTGATGAAGAGATTCTATCTGTTCATTTTACCAAAACAGAATGTTGACCTTTATTAACAAAAGCTTGTGGGTTTCCATTTTACTTTTAGGGTAACACTAGTCTTGTGGTGGGGGCACTTTTGATTCTTAGTCTCCCCTTTTCTCCTTTATTGAATCTATCCTTTTTAGGCATCACTTATGGTCTTCTGATTTGGCCTTGGCTGCCAACAGGATCCTTTCCAGGTCTCCAGTCTGTTGCTTCTGTCCTCTCATTTGGGTCTCCTCTGCAGTCTGTGCTCCATTAAATACTCTCTTTACCACTATCCTTAAATCTCTTAGAGAACTCTTTCCTAACTAATCCACCCTCTAGGGCTTTGTCTTCATAGCTGATGTTCCCTGATTAACAAAAGCTCAAGCCACTGCTGCCTTTGCTTCTGGTGATTTAGAGTCCATGGGTGTGTATTGTCAAAAATGCCTCCATGACCCTGTCTAAAAAAGCTGCAGGCTTTTTATTTTCTCACTGCCTAATATCATACACTCTGGCCAAATTTTTTGGCAAACTTGTGGCCACCATGAGACCTGCCAGCAGAGATGGATGGTGGACAAAATGCCTCCTCTTACCTTCAATGGTGCTGCAATACCAGTCTGGGTGAGTTGGGGTAAAGCAAGCATATTGGGGGGACTCCTAGGTGGGGTGAGGAACCAGCTCTCTGGCCTCTTCTGTGGTGAAGGGAACCTGGAAAATATGGTAAACATAGACTGTCTCACATTATTAAGTACATCAAGTCAAAGTCACTTCATCAAGTCACCTCATCAAAATCACTAGTCAAGGTTACCCCTTAGACTCACATTTCCAATGTCATCTTCTTCTGAGAAACACAAATGCAGCACACAACAAAGAAATACAAGCTTCCCTGTCTATCACAGACACAAGAAACAACCAGAAAGTGGCACTCATGAGAAAGACCTCACTGTGACTCCCCAAAAACAAGTCTATCTTTTTCTCTATCAGGCAGACATGAGAAATAACCAGGAAGTCGTTCACACCCATAAGAAAAGAACCATAGTGGTGGGCATCTCTCCGCTTCCCTGAGCCCAGGATAAATTAACAAATTTGCATGAATTCTCGAATTTGAATAAATTTGCATACACTTGTAGCTTTTACTGTATGCCACATATGTGTGTGTGTGTGTGTGTGTATGTGTGTGTGATGCTGGAGGATGAAGGCAAGTGATGGGCAAGACATGGACTGATCATTGATAAATAAACAACAATCGATCAATCGATAATCAATACCTAATTGATGATCATTTATTAATAACCAATCATCAGTTGATCAATAATCAATGCCTAATTGGTGATCAGCAGATAATCACATACTTCAGACTGAGTCTCAGGATGCCCCCCCCCGGTCCCGCCATAGCCACAGCTTCCAGATATGTCTTTCCTAACGGACACCTGTCACAGACACATATTCAAGGCCTTGTTTCAACAAGGATGTGACAGTGGGTAGAATCAGTGAACAGATAAAGGCACAACTGGAAACAAAAATCAACCAACACCATTTAAAAAATTATAGCTTGTAATTACACAGCCAACCCGTAGATGGCGTCCACATAAGAAGAATGTGGCACAACTCAGCTCTGTATGGAAAGGATACAGCCCGCAGTAACAACAACCAACCAGGAGGTGGCGCTCACACACACACACATGACAATCCTCAGTACTGCACAAATGTTTACTCACCATGGCGACATGCTTCATTTGCCTTGACAAAAGTTTTGTACACTCTGTAGATCTCACAGAAACATTCTAACATTCAGACAAACCTGCCCCCATATCAATCACTCGATTCTGTAAGAAGGAACCTGTTCAGACTACATAGAAAACTTGTGATGCTCAGACAGATCCCTCACATTTATGCAGATGAGCTCGCGGTCCAATGAATATTTATGGTGAGAGGCTGTATGCAAATGAGCCTTGGGTCTAATGAAGAATCACCAAGGCAACACAAGCTACCAGGATACACACACTCACACAAATTAGCTCAGCACTACTGTCATGGCTCCACATTCACCTCCACACAAGTTTGCACATAGCCCTTTTGCAAGCCCATGCATATGGGCATTTGCATAAATTTGCATGTGTTCCTTCACTTCATTTGCATACATCCCTAACTATGAATATTCATTAGACCATGAGCTCATCTGCATACGACCGCTCACTCATGGATATTCATTAGACTGTGGGTTCATTTGCATAAATTTGCATCAGTGCTTCCTTTGTGTCCAGCAGGTCATTTGCACACATTGGCTTACACTTTGATTTGCTTCCATTCACTTTTGCAGATCTCACAGAAAGTTCAGACAAATTCAGTGCTCAGACAGGGAAAAAGCCCGAAGTTTAACAGTGTTACCAACACAAAAACACAAATACCTGGACGAGCTTTTCCAGCTTCAAGAACCTCCAGCTGGGTAGTTCTGTGCATGACGGTGAACTTCACAGCCAGTGAACCAAAATGTGCCAGGGAGATGTTTGGGGTCCCACAAAAGACACACAGAACCTAATCAGATGCAACTCACAGCAGGGTCTTTACCCTATTTCAGCTAGCTTGGGCCCCCACAATGCACCACCATCACTAAGGATAGTTTAATGGTGGTGGAGCCACGAATGTCTACAACGGTGAGAGTTTATGGCGAGCAGAATGCTTGGAATACCTGTGCAAGCATGTGACTGGAAAGCTACTGTGGCCTTTAACATAATTGCCTGGTGCTGGGAGTCATATCATAAACTTAACTTCTGCTCCCATCTGCCTTGATGGTCGTTAGGTAAGCGATGGGTTTGTAACCTGGGGACGCAGGTTTGTTGGAGGAATAACCTGAGGAACTGGTCTTGTAGGGGATTAGACAGGAACTGGCTTCAGTCTTTCTTGGGGGGCAACATGGAAACTAATGCTAGGTGTCAGCCCGTTTGTTTACTTGAGTTCTCGCTTAGGTCAGGTTCTATAAAAAGGTTTCTGAAGTTAAAAGATTTGACCTCGCGGTGAGAAATGGAAAACCAGATGTTTTAGCTTCTCCCAAGTCCTGGCACCCCACTCACATGAAGATCAGATGACAGTAGATTCTTTTTATTTTTCTCGGGTTTTTTTTTGGGGGGGTTGTTTTTTTTTTTGTTTGTTTGTTTCTTTTTTTGTTTTGTTTTGTTTTTTTTTTTGAGAGAGGGTTTCTCTGTATAGCCCTGGCTGTCCTGGAACTCACTCCGTATACCAGTCTGGCTTCAAATCAGATATCCACCTGCCTCTGCCTCCCAGAACGCTGGGATTACAAGCATGCACGACCACCACCCAGCTCAGTAGATTCTTGTTTTCTGGGAAATCACTGAAGATCTGAGATGCATGTCCTGGCCTGTGGGGCCATATGCCAGCCTCTGGGGGCATGGCCAGGTCCGCAGGGCCTGACCCACTTGCATTTTAATAAATCTGCGCATTTTAGCATTCATTTACATGCATTAGCATATCATTACTATGGACCCAGCTGGTTGGTGTGGCTTAGGCATGGGTGGGACCTAGATATAGGAGGGGCATCAGCACAGTTTGCATGGACGTGGCTGAGTCTGGAGAACCCCAAGGTCTCCTGTCCCACACTTTGACTCTCTAAATCACTGTCAGTCTCAGGAATCTCATTCTTTCTAGGGATCTTCACAAGAAAAAAGCACTGGAAGAAACAATAGAAGAGAAGCACTAACCAACCCTCTCCATCCTTAGCCTTGCAGAAACACACTCTCCACCAGGTGCATGTGGACCCTGAGGCAGGCACTGTCCTCTGCTGCTGGTAGTATCCTCCCACCATTGCCTACCCAGATGACCCCCATTCTCTTACCCACATTCACATCCAGGAGGGTCTTCTCAACTGTATATGTCATGCCTGTAATCCCAGAACTTAGGAGGCATAGACAGGTAGATATCTGAGTTCAAGGTCAGCCTGGTCTTCCGACTAAGTTTCAGGATAGTCAGGGATATACAGAGAAACGCTGTCTCAAAAAAAAAGAAAAAACAAAAAACAAACAAACAAACAAATATGTATCTGTCATCTGATGGGCCTAATCTGCATTGATATCCTAGATGAGAGGTGACAAATCTGTTGCAAACTGACAATCGCTGACCCTGTGGTTGATTCCTGAACTCAAAAGATCCTAGCATGGAAGTGTACCAGCCTAAGACATTTAGCATGCCTACCTCATGTTCCTGTCACTATAGGTTTCCAGAATTTTCTCTCTTTGATTGGGAGTGATCTTGGATACTTGGTTGGAAGGGCAGATGTCATGTATAGTGTTAGCAGGAGAGATGTGTTCTCCATTAAGAACATTTGTTGCCATCCCAGAGGACTCACCTGACAGCTACAAACCTGGTTAACTTGAATTCTGGTGGAATCTGATGCTTGCTTCTGGACTCTGTGGGAATTGCATGCATGTGGGAGAAAGACATTCAGCAGGCAGAACAACCATGTATAATAAAATGTTCTTATTAAAAAGTGTTATCATTTTAATTGTTCTATATACGTGTTTATTGATGTCTACATTGCCAGTGTAGATTTTATCATGTACACTGCTCCTCATGAGACACTTCTCTTGAACTGCAACTTAATTTAAATATGTACTGATAGGAATGATAATTTGTAGAGGATTTTTGTTTGTTTTTGTGGTTGTTTTTTGTTTTAGTTTGTTTTATGAGATAAGGCTTCTCTGTATAGCCCTAGTTGTCCAGTAACTCACTCTGTAGACAAGGATGGCCTCAAACTCAGAAATCCACCAACCTGTGCCTCCCAAGTGATAGGATTAAAGACTTGCACCACTACTGCACAGCATATTTTTGTTTAATGTGTGCAAAGACCTGTGTGATTCACAAGTACTGTACAAATAGACAAGGTACCCAGGCTTATAACTCCAGCACCCAGGAGTTAGAGCAGAAAGAAAACCATTGAGGAATATCTGCAGACAGGACACAATGAGTTTGTGATCATCCCAGATCACAGTGTATCACTAAATACATATAGTGAGAACTGCACATAGGCCTTTCCAGGCATGAAATGGTAACACTTGTCACATTGCTTCTCTGTGGTCCTCTTTCCTTCTTTCTTTTTTTCTAGGATTCCCTTTGAATATTGTATAATGATAGTAGTTTTCAAATATCCTAAACTTTATGGTGATAACACACAATTTTTATACCTGTTCTGATAGCAACCAAATTGCTCCTACTCTATAAACTTCTTTAACATACACAAAAGGAGAGAACCTATTTTGAAATTGTGGTTTAGTGCATATCTCAGGGCAGTTTCTTTAGAAACTTGATAAAGCACCTGAATAAGGACAAGTTCCTGATGTGGTAGTAACTTGTGTGTGTATGTGTGTGTGTGTGTGTGTGTGTGTGTGTGTTTGTGTGTGTTTGTATGTGTGTGTATGTGTGTGTGTTTGAGCGAGAGAATGTGAATGTGTGTGTGTATATGTCAGGGTATGTGTATACCTCTGTGTATGTGTGTTTATATGTCTGTGTGTGTGTGTGTGTGTGTGTGTGTGTGTGTGTGTGTGTGTGTGTGCGTGTGCACTTGAGGATCCCTGTGCTTGGAAATTTTATATTCTTTCTTTATATGATGTAATAGACCAAGGAATACTAGAGGGAGAGATATTTCAAAGCCACAGAGGGTGATATGTACAGCAGATTCTCTCATTCCTCAGCACGCTCAATGGATCTGCATATAATCCATACCCCACACAGGATATTAGTTCCAATCACAACCTTAGGTTTTCTTCAGGGGTCTATTTCATGGAATGCAGATGCTCTGGTGTGCATGGCCACCACACACACCTGAACCACCTTCCTTACCTGTTTTAAACAAATGATTGTATGGCAATGTGTCTTACATTCCTGTATTAAGGCTATCCCATTCTTCAGGTTCCTCACAAATTCTCCTGCCTTCCCATGAATGCAGAACTGGGGATGTAAGGACAAGATGGAAATGAGTGGGCTGGCCCTGGAGTCACATGTGAGAGGATATCTGTACTTTTTGGTGTTTGTCCAATGGATCCTTCTACATTTTTAAACTGACTCCAGGGCTGATGTAGAAAGAGCAGCATTTATGCTGCCTCAGATGTGATTCCTTTTAAGCAGCCAAAACTAAACTAAAGAGATGACAAAGATAATGATAAAAAACAGTCAACAAAGATAATATGTGAGGAAAGGTTCTCTTATGCATGTGGGGTAAAAACCAGAATACAAAAAATTCCGCCAGTTAGGATTATCAAAATTTCTATTCAGAATGCAGTTAAGAACATAAAAAGAGCAGTGTTTTGCATACTATATGAAGAAAACAGTCCATTGTACAATCTAAAAATGAATGTCATGGTTTATGTGATAGGTTATAAGACAGATTTTTGGCCTTCGTGTAAGGCCAGAAGTTTGTTGGAAACAACTGAGAAATTTTTCACTAACAAGGATAAGGTTATATTCGACCACTGTGTCTCCTCCTTTACAACTTTGTGTGATATATGAACAATTAAATTTTGAGAAAATAGGGAAGGCAATGAAAATCTGCAGTGTAAAAGATACGTCACATAATAGCCAGTATGAGATTTTTAGTTTTCCCATTAAGGAAGAGCAAAGCCTGCCTCATAACAAGACACTGGCTTTGCTTATCACAAGGAAAGCTTAGTGAGGTGAAAGCAGAGATTGAGAGCTGGAGTGAAAGCATCTAAATATGAGAAAGAAACTAGAAGCCTGCAGAGCAGTTTCCAGCCTAGATGTCAGCAGTGTGATGAACAGTGAAGAGAGGAGGCAGCTAGGTAAAAAGGTGATTTAGTGCCATCCTTACTTCAGAAGATGAACACATCTGTTAGTACATGGTGTGTAGTTACTGACCTAGTAAATGCCTTTTTGCCACTATGTCTCCATTAACATCACCAGAAACAATTTGCTATATTTGGCATTGACAATAGTATACCTTTATTGTTTTGCCTTATATTATGTATATAGCCCTGTGTCATAACTAAGGTAGAGGGGATTCTGATCATGTGTATCTTCCAATAAATATGATATTAGTGATCAAAAGTGCACATTATGCAGAATTTAACTGTAGAGCATGAGGTGTTACTTAATTTGGACTCATTGGTAACCCTTATGGGCATCAGATGACTGAAAATAAATCCATCTAATATTTAGTAGTCTTCCAATTTAATAAAATGCTTGGAAATCTAGTGGTGTAGGGGGTTCAGAGATATTAATTCCAAGGTGGAACATAAGTTATTGCACTTGGTCACTCCCACCACAAAGAAAGAAGTACAACAGTTACTGTGCATATCAGGACTCTGGAGACACCATACTCCCCACTTGGATTTGTGACCCCAGCCAGTATCCAAAGTAGCACAGAAAGCTGCTAGATAACTGTTGGGGGATAAAAACAGGAGAAGGTTCTGTAACAGGACTAGGCTGCTGTGCAGACTGCTGTGCCAATTTTACTTTCAGATAGGAATGTTGTTTGGAGCCTTTGACAGGCCCTTATTCTGAATTAAAGATTTTTGAATACTGGATCAAGGATCTAATATCATCAACTCTATCTGTCTATTTTCCTTTTTCAAGTCATGTCTTGGCCTACTATTCCATCATAGTAGAAATTGAACATTTTGTGCCAGAGAATTGTTATCCCCCAAAATGACACATGTCAGCCAATCTGATGAAACTCACAATTGGGTTTTTATTCTATTTGAGCTAGGTTGGGCTTCCTCAAAACAACACAGTCATGCAGGATGGATTTGGTGGTGGGAGCCCAAAATAATTATCGGGTTAGGGCTTTATAGTGGGCAGCAAGCAGGGAGTACTTGTGTGAGCATGTAACATGTAAGCTACTGTGGCCTTTAACATAATTGGCTGGTGTTGGAAATCATATCATAAATGTGATAGGCAGTCATTAGGCAAGGGGTGTTCTTGTAATCTGGGAATGTAGGTTTGATGAAAGAATAACCTGGTGACTGGAGCTAGGCTCAGGCTTTGTTGGGGGCAATGTAGAAATTAATACTAGGTAACAACCTGTACACTTACCCGAGTTCAAATTATGGTCAGGTTCTCTATGATGAAGTCTATATTGAAAAGATTTGGCATTTCAGTAAGTAATGGAAAACCAGATGTTTTATCTTCTGTAGGCCAAGACCTGGCATCACCACTCACTTGAAGATCAGATAACAATTGATTCCTTTTGTCCTTGCTTTTACAGCACCAGTTTGGAGACACTCAAGGTTTCTTGTCCCACACATTGAGTCTGATTCAATGTCAGTCTCAGGAATCAGGTTCTTTCTGGAGATCTTCACAAGAACAGAGTGCTGCAAGAAACACTTCCTCAGCATGTTCGCAGATCTCTTGCAGAAAAAGAGCAGGGCCAACTAACCCTCTCCATTCTTAGACTTGCAGAAACACACTCTCCACCAGGTATATGTGGACCCTGAGGCAGGCTCTGTCCACTCCAGCTGGTAGTAAGGTTCCTCCCATTATTTATAAACTGATGAAGAGAGTCTATCTGTAGGTTTTAGCAAGACAGAATTTTGAACTTTATCAACAAGAGCTGGTGGGATTCCATTTTACTTTTAGGGTTACCCTTGTCTTGTGGTGGAGTCACTTTTGATTCGTAGGGCCCCCTTATCTCCTTTATTGAGGCTGTCCTTTTTAGGCACCACTATGGTCTTCTGATTTGTCCTTGGCTGCCAACAGGATCTTTCCCAGGTTTGCAGTCTGTTGCTTCTGTCCTCGCATCTGCTTCTCCTCTGCAGTCTGTCCTCCCTTAAATACTCTCTTTGCCACTATCCTTAAATCTCTTAGACAACTCTTTCTTAACTACTCCACCCTCTGGGGATCTGTATTCATAGCTGGTGTTCCCAGATCAATAAAAGCTTTGCTTCTGGTGATTCAGAGTCCATGGGCGTGTATTGTCAAAAATGTCTACATGACCCTGTCTAAAAAAGCTGTAGGGATTTTATTTTCTCTCTGTCTAATATTATAAACTCTGGCCAACTTCAGACCTGCCAGCAGGGATTGATGGTGGAAAAAAATGCCTCCTCTTACCTTCAATAGTATTACAATCCCAAACTAGATGATTTAGGGTAAAGCAAGCATATTGGGGGATACTCCTCGGTGGGGCCAGGAACAAGCTCCCTGGCCTCTTCTGTGATGAAGGGAGCCTGGAAAATATGGTAAACATAGACTGTCTCACATTAATACATCCATCAAGTCAAAGTCACTTCATCATCTCTTCAAAATCACTAGTAGGGGTTACCCCCTTAAACTCATATTTTCAATGTCCTCTTGTTCTGAGAAACACAAATGCAGCACAAAGAACACAAATTAACCTTCCCTGTCTACCACAGATACAGGAAACAACCAGAAAGTGGAACTCATGAGAAATACCACAGGGTCCCCAATGGAGGAGCTAGAGAAAGGACCCAAGAAGCTGAAGGACTTTGCAGCCTCACAGGAGAAATAACAATATGAACCAAGCAGTACTCCCAGAGCTCCCAGGGACTTAACCAACAACCAATTCACAATCATTGTTGTTGCTTTGATAATTTATTCCAGCTCACGGTTCACAATAAAGTCCCTCATCGTGAGGAATGTCACTCTGAAGTTTGAAGCAGTTGCTCTCTCACATCAGGTGTGTAAATAATCAGGACACCAAGAGCAGTGAACACCTGCTCCTGCTCAGCCCCTTTCCACACACTGCCTGGGATCCTAGACAGGGAATGGTGCCGCCCACAGTGGGTGGGTCTTCCCACACCTGTTAAGATAACCAAGGCAGTCCCTTATATCCACGCCCCAAGGAACCTCCCCCTTGTTAGGATTCTGTCTAAGCTCCACCACACAGTTACCTGACAAGAGCCAGGTATGCCTCTCCCCACCATTACCTAGCAACAGCCAAGTAGGTCTGGCACACTATAAAAGGGGCTGCTTGCCCCTCTACCTCTCTTATTCTCTCACTCTCAGCTTCCCTCTTGCCCCTTCTTGGGCCCCCCTCCCTTCCTCTCCCCTCCCCCCTCTTTCCACATGGTCATGGCCAGTACTCAATAGAGAAGCAGTATTCTGCTTCTCTACTATCTCCCTCTCTCTTCCTTTCTCTGACTCTACTACCCTCTTAACTCACCTCTCCATGTCCTGAATAAACTCTATTCTGTACTATACAATCTGTGCCTGGTAACCTCAGGAGGAAGGGATGCCTTGGCATGGGCCCGCTGAGGCATGCCCTTCCCCCCACACTGCCATTAGAACGTATTCTCACTCCTCTTTCTCTTTTTATAATCTCAACACCCCTGGCCACTCTAGATATTATCAAGTAGACAATTGAGGTTAAACATCATGGTGGCTGTAAAACTCAATCTATTTATCTAGACACTGGTGTCCTATGTCTTGCCTTGTGAGAGTATATGGAATCATTCTCTCAGAAAGCAATAGATTTTTATATTTTAAAATATTTTATATTTTATATTTCTAAAATCTGTTTAATGGAATTTGTGTGTGTAATAGCTTTCCCACCCGATCTTAAATATATTGGGGACTATGCCTGACAAAATAAACATTCAAAAGTTAAGGGGCTGAGTGGGTACAAAGCAGGGCTAGAGACTCCTACATATTCTGCTCCTTCTCCCCTCTCATTTCCCTCCTTACCAGGGGTAGTATTTTCCTTCATTACTGTAATTAATAAGGCTGCTCAGTGGCTTCGTTCCACAGAGATCAAAGCTCTTCATAAGCTTTACCTCATTTTCTCCCCTTGGTCTGGGAGGAGCAAATTGCTAGCTAGCCTAGGATGATGGCTCCCACTGCACAGATGAGAACGAAGGCAAGGACTCAAGAACTGACTCGTTTGTGGAAGGAGCACCTTGGGGCATCCTGCCAGGGAAGCATGGCTCCCTAAGGACTTGTGGGTGACTTGGATTTCCAAGATGGCATTTCCACCATGAGCGAAAATGGTCTCAACTTCTACTCTTTCCCCCAAAGTGACTGCTACTGTTGACTTCGTCACCTCTATGCATAGGGTTGTCCATGTTGTGTTTTGTAAAAGGAAGTCAAGGATGTGTTTGGTGGAGGTGCAGTATGGTGTGGGGGAAGGGGGTTCCTCTGCAGACCATGCTGATGCACCCCTTCCCCCTGAAGGAACAGCCACCAGATGGCATCATAGATAAAAGAGTTAAATTAGGGCATGGGGAGGGGAGTTGAGGGAGTAGAGGCAGAGAAAGGAAGAGAGAGAGAGAGAGAGAGAGAGAGAGAGAGAGAGAGAGAGAGAGGAAAAAGAGGAGGAGGAGAAGGAAGAGAGAGGCTGGTGATGGGCAAATGGAGATAGGGGGAGGGGAATGGGGAGAGAAGGGGGAGGGGAATGGGAAGAGAGGAGAAATAGGGTAAGGGAGCAAGAGCAGGAGAAGAAAGGAGAGTGAGGAGGGGGCAAGCAGCCCCTTTTAGAATGAGTTGCCATACCAGGCTGGTGCCAGGTCAATGTGGGGCAGAGCTTAGACAAAATGCCAACAGCCAGGACTACAGGGCCTCTTAGAACTGAAGAAGGACAACCTGGGGCCTGGCTGTGTGGCAAGCCAATGCAGAGTCTACACACCACATTGTAGTGAGTCTTCCTTGCTGAAAATTTGTGGTTCATGCTGCCTAACTTTCATGTGAGTCACCTGCTTGATCCTTGATGGCCTCTGAACTAGGAATCTCACGAACTCTGACCCTGCTCTGTCCACACATCTATCACCAAGCTGAAAGGGTTTCCTGGAAGGAATTGCCTCTATGATTTGAGGCTGTGTATAAAGTATCCTCGAGAACCACATCCAAAAGCAGATTCAGGGAACATGAATCCCCCAAATCAAAATGTATGGAAAAACTTAATTCCTGTCTAACAGTAGGGCTTTATTAAGTATTAATTAAATGGGGATCTTAGGTGAACACTTTAGGTCCTGGTTCACAGTCAATGTTCAAAAATATTTGTTAGGGCTATAAAGGTTACTATTTTATTTTATTTTATTTTATTTTATTTTATTTTATTTTATTTTATTTTATTTTATTTTTTTGAGACAGAGTCTATGTGGCTCTGGCTGTCCTGGAACTCATTATGTAGACCATAGATCTATCTGCTCTGTCTCAAGAATTCTGACATTAAGCCAGGCAGTGGTGCTGCACACCTGTACTCCCAGCACTCTGGGAGGCAGAGGCAAGCAGATTTCTGAGTTCGAGGGAGCCTGGTCTACAGAGTGAGTTCCAGAACAGCCAGGGCTATACAGACAAACTTTGTCTCAGAAACAAAACAAAACAAAACAAAAAACAACCAAACAAACAACCCTCCCCCCCAAAAAACAAGAATTCTGACATTAAAGGCAAGTGCCACCAGGCCTGGCCATAGAAGTTTATTACACTCTCAAGTCTTTTTCCCCAGAGCTCAGTTCATAATTTCAAAAGTTCAGCAGGACTGATCACTGGCCTGTCTATTCCTGTTCCAGAACAACCCATCCAATCCTAGACTGTGCTGAAGGGCTCCTATGTCCCAGGAGTTGCATCAGAACTAGCAGTATTTCAGACATGCTGTCACCATGTTGGCAGCTTGGACTGGTCTCCCGCCACTCTCTGCTCTGCTAGCACTTCTCAACACATGTGAGTGGTGTTGGAGGTGTTGGCAACAGCCTTGGAACACAGCCTCAGCAGAGTAGCTCTTGACTGAGAGCCAACCAACTGATCATGCTGGAGCCATGAGTTCTATTCCCACCTTGGAACAGACCAGGCAGTGTTGCTGACTGAACTGTGCTTTAAGGTCAGTCAATGGTCAAGCCTGTGTGGCAGCAGGGACCTTTCTTCTGCAGGAGGGGAATGTGGTCACAATGTAAAACTGCTCCACAGTCTAAGTAGTGTGTGTGTGTGTGTGTGTGTGTGTGTGTGTGTGTGTGTGTGTGTTGGGGGGCATGCTAGTCCTGATCCGGTTACCCCCATTTATTTTTATTGTCTTATAGTCGTGGTTCACCAATCTTTACGTCTGACTGTATTCTTCCTTTCTGTGCCCTTATCGCTTAATTTGGAAATACAGTTTTGGCACTGGGAAGGCGGTGTTGAAACATAGCTGATCGTTAAAGAGCTTTGTTGGTTTCCTTTAAAAAAAAAACAAAACAAAAAAATAAAGCTGGAATTGCCTATCTGTTGAGTCTAAAATTCAAAACAGTGAAAAAAAATGTATATCAGCACTTTATCATCATCATTATTATTATTTTGGATTTTCAAGACAGTTTTATACTGTGTAGCCTTGGCTGTTCTGGAACTTGCTCTGTAGACCAGGCTGGCCTTGATCTCACAAGAGATCTGCCTGCCTCTGCTTACAGAGTGCTGGGACTAAAAGCTTCCACTACCACCATCAGGATTCAGAGTTCAGGAGAAAGGCATTTCAGTTTTTTTGTAACATGTTGATCATCAGGATTGGGGAAATTTAATTGACAGTTATGATGGGAATTAAGTGTCTGTGTGGTTAAGATCATGTTGATCTACATGTAGAAAGGAATGTAAGTTGACATCACTGAATAATAGCTTTCCCTGTTGTCCTCCCACAGATGGCAGATGCTGCAGCTCCCCCAGCATAGCTGATGGAGACCATACTGACAGCAACATGGGCTGAGCTGGATAACACGTGTGTGTTGGGCATTAAGGATTCCGTACAGCACCAGTATCTGGTACAGAAATCACTTTGATAACTATCATGGCTGCTGCTTATGCCTGGCATGGCAGAGATGATTACAGTTTATTTGTTAAACAATTGAGATAGTGGAGTTGATGTGTTAAGCAGGGAACATGGCATCTAATAAGTTATCAAGTGCTCAGGGAATGGTTATATGGAAAGCTTAGGTCTAGCTTTATTCAAGTATGCATGCATATATTTTAAAAATATCAGAAGTACATTTAAAATGTTAACAGATCCCATAATTAAATTTCTTACGGGAAGTAGGCCAGCTTTTCCGTTTAACTTTGAGAACTAACATAAAATAATAATGAGTGAATGGCCCAGATGTCTAGAAAAGACAAAGATATATAACTTTTGACATTTTTCCCCTTGAAGGCTTTCATAATAGACATGCTATGAAAAGGATTTGATTCCAAAACTAAAGCCTTAAAATATTTTTTACTTAAAAAATAAACACATTTCGAAGTGGAATTTACCTTGCAATCAAATGCAGAAATGTGACTCCTGAGGCTCACTTTTTTTTATTCCATATATTCTTTATTTACATTTCAAATGATTTCCCCTTTTCTGGGTCCCCACTCCCTGCAAGTCCCATAAGACCTCTTCCCTCCCCCTGTTCCTCCATCTACTCCTTCCCACTTCCCTGTTCTGGAATTCCCCTATACTGTTGCATTGAGTCCTTCCGGAACCAGGGGCCACTCCTCCATTCTTTTTGGACATCATTTAATATGTGGATTATGTTTTGGGTATTCAAAGTTTCTAGGCTAATATCCACTTATTAGTGAATGCATACCATGATTGATATTTTGAGACTGGGTTACCTCACTTAGTATTATGTTCTCCAGCTCCATCCATTTGTCTAAGAATTTCATGAATTCATTCTTTCTAGTTTCTGAAATGCAAAGGACACTGTCAAAAGGACAAAACGTCAACCAACAGATTGGGAAAGGATCTTCACCAACCCTAAATCTGATAGAGGGCTAATATCTAATATACACAAAGGACTCAAGAAGGTAGAACCCAGAGAACCAAATAACCCCATTAAAAAGGAGGGTACCGAGCTAAACAAAGAATTTTCACATGAAGAACTTCGGAGGGCTGAGAGAACCCTTAAGAAATGTTCAACATCATTAATCATTAGGGAAATGCAAATCAAAACAACCCTGAGATTTCACCTCACACCAGTCAGAATGGCTAAGATCAAAAAATCAGGAGACAGCAGGTGTTGGTGAGGATGTAGAGAAAGAAGAACTCTCCTCCACTACTGGTGGGATTGTAAGATGGTGCAACCACTTTGGAAATCAGTCTGGCGGTTCCTCAGAAAACTGGGCATGGCACTTCTGGAGGACCCTGATGTACCACTCCTGGGCAGATACCCAGAGGATTCCCTAGCATGTAATAAGGATACATGCTCCACTATGTTCATAGCAGGCCTATTTGTAGTAGCCAGAAGCTGGAAAGAACCCAGGTGTCCCTCAACGGAGGAATGGATACAAAAAAAAAAATGAGGCTCACTCTTAAGGCATCAGGAACTGAGCTTGCTGGGAATTAAAGTCCTATTGACTTGTGAGGGTGAGATGAGGCTGTGGGGGAAGATGATCTGGATGGGTTCTCAATGGATGGGTAAGGGGATGGCCTTGGATCAGGTTTGAGACAGGTGTGACATTTTGCATGCTTGTCAAGGGTCTTTGTTTGTTTACTTCGTTTGGTTTGGTTTGTTGTTGTTTTGTTTTGTTTTATGATTCAGAGTTCCATCATTAGCCCTAGCTGTCCCTAGATCTTGTTCTGCAGACCAGGCTGGGCTCGAACTCACAAGAGATCTGCCTGAATCTGACCCACAAGTGCTGGGATTAAAGGTGTGTACCACCACTGCTTGGCTGTCCATGATAATTTGAAATATGGGAGGGCGTAGACAAACAGTGAGAGCCACCTGAGACCAGAGATCACATGGCAACTGCTAAGTGCAAAACCTGCTCTTGCTGTCCTACTGTTTAGTTGAATCAGTAGGGATAAGAGAGGGGTGTAGAAGGGTGGTAACTTCAGCAGACAAGTCTGTAGCTTTTGGCTAATGTTTTTTTTTTTTTTTTTTTTTTTTTTTTTTTTTTTTTTTTTTTACTGTTTGCAGTTATCACTGTAAAGCCATAAGGTTGGCCAGTGTTATTTAATATTCTTTCTGAGAACGGAGTCCAAGCCCCATTTGCTGCATTGACGTCACTTGCTATAATTTCTAAATGTCACCTGCAACCTTTATTCTCAAACTGAAGTCCTTTGAGTAGCTTACATGTGTGTGTGATGTTTTTTAACTTGAGTATTTTGAGACAGGATCTTGCTGTGTAGTCTAGGGCTGCCCTAGAACTCACTGTGTCTTCTAGATTGACTGGAGCTCACCTCAGTGTCCTGGTTTACAAGTGCCTAGTGATGTGTCTGTGGTGGCAGTGTATGTGTGCCTCACCTGGCTAGGCCTATGCTTCTAAAGTATCTCTTCAGAGTCTGGGGAGGTATGAGGTGTGTCCTGACCTCAGAATAGGTAATAAATTGATCAGCAATTACTAATTCATAACAAGGACATTAAACATAAGAATGTCTTAAGGTACAATTTGTGAGCTTGAGAAAAATGTTGTATGTGAACTGGGCCCCATAATAATTTAAAAAATATTTCCCATCTGGAAATTCTAGGTTCTTGGATAAATTACTTTCTACTTTCATTGGGGGTGAGAAGGAAGATTTTGCTATTATGAAATTGAGGATTAGGGAGATGAGCAAAATGACAGAAGCTGAATTCACAAAGCACAACAAACAAATTATTTGACCTAATCCTGAGACTTACCCTGACCCTGACATTTCTCCTTTGTGTAATAGGGAAACTATTGATTCAGAGAGACCATCAAGAATAATGGTGGCCACCTTAACCCTAAACCTGAGACTAACCATTGGACTTATACTAAATCTCTAATCATATCTTAATTTCCTAAGCATCTTATCCCTAATAACCCTTGTTCTGATCCTAACCATAACCTTCTAATACCCTAACCCTAACTCTAACACTGGTTACCATAGGGGATTTTTCTAAATTATACATTTTAAATTAAGAAACCCTTTCTTACTCTTGATCTTTAGAGATGTTCTGATCCACATTTGATCTAGGTTAGAGATGCTTTTTCAACCTGTACATGTACATTTTTGTTTTTTGTATTTGTACTAATTTATTTTACAAAACAAAGTGATTTGTTTAAGTGTTCTATTTTAAAACTCACATTGGAAGTAATTATTTCTTAAGTATTCCCTGTAAGATCTTGATTTATTTAACTTTCCTTGCCTTTATAGCCTTTATCAGGATATTCTGTTAATTACCATTTCTATATACAAAGAAAGATTCATTTTCTCTATGAGATAGGCTTATCTGGAAAAATCTATACTAATCTAGCTATGTGTTTTTTCTCTATTTTGCCACTGATGAAAATGTACTGGATAATAATAGTGCTCAACAGTGATTCCCTTATGTATCTGGCTTTTCATCTGAGGTTGTCTGATACTTATCATCTGTTTAAAGGAGCTTCAGTTTCCCTGAGCCAAGCATTTAGCCATAAATAAAACTCTTTGTTTGTTTGTTTGTTTGTTTGTTTGTTTTGTGACAAGTTTTCTCTATAGCCATGGCTGACCTGGAACTCACTTTGTAGACCAGGCTTGCCTGGAACTCCGAAGTTTCCAAGCCTCTGCCTCCCAAATGCTAGGATTACAGGCATTCACCATTGCTGCCTGGCTAAAATTCTTTTTAGTAAAAATACATCCATAATGTTAATAGCCTGGGCCATGCATTGGGTCATCCATTCCTGGGTCACACTGATACCTCCAATGCACCTTGACCGGTGGGCTTGAAAGACCCCCCAGCTCCCCCAACTCTCCTCCCACCCCAGTAAGGGGAGACCCTCACTCAAATCTCGGGATGAAACGACACCCAAGGAATTCACAGGAAACTTTTCTTGATGCAAACACACGAGGTTTATTCAGGAGAAACCACTGCACTAAGGTCGTCTCGTAACCACGCAGGGCTAGAGGAGATCGGCCCCCAGTAACTGGAGTCAGGGGTATTAAAAGGGAAAAATCACAAGGCAGGGGATGGAGGAAAAAGAAAATAATTCACAAGGCAAGGGGTGGAGGACACAATTCAACAGACAAGGGGTGGAGGACAAATTATGCATGGAATGGAGAAGTATAGAATGAGGAAGTCAGGCAATAGTTTATGCCTTAAGGAGGGTTAGAGATTATCTGGAACAAATATCCTTGGGGTTAAACATTTTAAAGATAGTCACAAGGCAAGTCATTCAGACATTCTTTTGGTCAGCTAGTTCCTAAAACAGGGCATCTCAGGATCAGTTAAGCAAATATCAGCTATTTCCGAGATCAGGGTGTACTTGACCTCAGAGGCTTGTTCGTTAGGGGCCTAAAAACCTTTACATTTTTGAGTTGGGGTCTCTCATCCCCACTCCCTCTAATAAATAGTTCTAATCTTAGAACTAAAGGTCTGATTCTGGTTCTATGGATTCTGAATTGGTTTGCCCTAGTTGTTGATATTGTTGGTGAAGCATCAGGATCTGAACAGTGCTAAGTCTCTGGCAAACAAAAGTAATTAATCTATTGATTATGCAAGGCCCTATGGTGAGCAGGAGTAGTAGAATCATCAAAGGACCCATAATGGCCGAGAACAAAGTGGTCATCCATGGAGACTTAGCACGCCACCCTTCATACCAGTTTTGGGTGCTCTCTCTCTCAAGCCTATGCTTGTTAAGTCTTTCTTTAAGTTTACTCATGGAGTCCCTGAGAACCCCTGAATGGTCAACATAGAAACAACATTCTTCTTTAAGTGCTGCACATAACTCTCCTTCTTTAAGGAATAATAGATCTAATCCTCTCCTATTCTGCAAGACCACTTCCAATAGGGAGGTAAGGGAATCTTCCAGTTTAGTAACTGAATCCTGGATGGCCTGTAAATCCTGATCCATAGCGGCCTGCAGAGTATCAAGGCCATGTTGTAAATCCTGGGGTCCCTTGATTAGGGTGATCCCTGTCCCTATGCCTGCCTCCAAGCCTAACCCCAGCATGACTGCTAGAGTAAGAAAAACTGGTTCTCTTCTGACTTGTTTTAATCCAGTATCATAAGCTTCTATGGCCACTTCTTCAGAATGATAATAGACACGGGGTACTAGCTGAATCATAACACAAAAATCTTTGGACTGATTAAAAACAGAAGTGGATACACAGGGGTTGAGTCCAGTACTGCATGCCCACCAGCTGTTATTACTGAGTAATAGGTACTGATCTGCCTTTGAGTTGTTAAGAGTTATGAAGACGTTACAAAGATGGTGTGTAGGGGGTACGCTTCCTATGCAAAGCCCAGAACCAGAAATTTCATTAAGAGTTTGCTTTTGCTCCCCAGGGGCATCGATTATGATCTGTGGTGCTGGTTGGGGTACCCAGAATGGTGGTCCCCTCATAATAAGAGGGGGAGGGCATAGTCAGAAAAAGCCAGCAGGATGTGCTAGTATCAGGATTGGTGGCAATGAGGGCTGAGAAGGCCCCCTGGATCAAATTAAAAAGTCTATCTCCTGTCGTAGGAGCAGGTGGTATTAGACTAGTGGGTATTTTGGTAGCTGTCCTTGAGGAAGGCTTAGCAGTAGGGACCAGGTTCTCCATGATTAGGGAAAGGGAAGGCAATGACCAGGCTCTCCCAGGTGGCCTAGGAGGACTTCATTCTGCTAGAACGGTGGCGGGTCCCACAGGAACTGTTGGGGGGCTTCCTATTTTTAGCCGTATTTGGAACACTACGCTGGGATCAGTTCCAGATACATAGAATCGGATCCCCCACCATCGGCCTTTAGTCCATTCGGTGAATAATTCCCCCTGTGAAGTAAATCAGATAACTATGGGATTGCAGGGTCCTGAATTGCAGGTAGCTTTAGAAGTGGGCACATATCTTCCTCCCTGGCTGCACTGGGTAGGCCCCGTATGGTTTCTAGACACTGTTATTAAATCCCATGAGGAGGTGGGATGCCAATAAGCATTTCCCGAGGTCTCACAGCTCCATTCTTTACAATAAAAGTGTTCTAGGCCTCCACATCGTCTAGCTTCTTGCCTGGACCACCCATCTCGAGGACAGATGTAAAATTTGGTAAGCCTTAACTGACATCTAGACCAAGGTCTGGCATAGCCTAGGGAGGCCGTCCTCTGGGAATGAGTAGCCTCTGAGAGCACCAGCAGGTTATCAGGTCTGACCTCAGGAATATGCCATGTTTCCAACCCAGTCATTAATAGGCAGAGATCTAAAGTAATATCAGGCAACCAGGTCCCCGGAGGGGTGACCTTAGAGGTACTCCAGACAATGTCTCCGGTTTATGACAGTACTTGTGTGAGTCATAAGTTGATGAGGGTTGTTATTCTTTATCAGAAATGAGCAGGCAAAGAAGGCACAACTTAAGAGGATCATCAGTATGCTCCAGCTTCCAGGTGCCATCTTGGGCTGTAGGTGTCATGGCCTTGATGTGGGAGGCATGGATCCAGGCAGAAATGCCATCAACCTTAACAGCTGGTCAGGAGCACCAGATAGGGTCCCCTTCATCTGGCTTCAAGGTTCCCAGCTTGGTGTCGACGGACCAGGACAGAGTCCCCCACTTGGAACTTGTGGGGCACTTCGGTAGTGCTTGGCTCGTAAGCTTCCTTGAGCTGCTCCCAGGTGTCTTTTCTGACAAGTTCAAGGGCCTTTAAGCAGGCTAAGGATTGGGAAAAAGAAGAATCAGGATCAAGAATCACCCCTGCTTCGGCTAAGGGGGGAGGTCTCCCAAAGAGTAGCTCAGATTGAGTGAGCTTGAACTTCCCAGGGGTGTTTTGCACCCAAAACAAGGCAAAAAGCAGGAGGGTGGTCCAATCCTTCCCGCCAGTCTCTAAGGCTAATTTAGTCAAGGTCTCTTTTAAGGTTCTATTCATCCTCTCTATCTGTCCTGATTTCTGGGGTCTGTAAGCTCAATGTAATTTCCAATTAGTCCCCAGTTGAGTGGCCAGTCCCTGACTTACCTGGGCAATGATAGCAGGGCCATTGTCTGAACCAATTACCTTAGGAATGCCGAATCTTGGAAAGATTTCTTCTAGAATGTTTTTGGCCATAACATTGGCTGTCTCCTTTTTGGTTGGAAATGCTTCTACCCAACCTGAAAAAGTGTCTATGAAAACTAGTAAATATTTATGACCATATTTTGCTGGTTTGACTTCAGTGAAGTCTACTTCCCAATAGTCTCCTAGCCTATATCCTCAGTGTCACTTACCAGAAGTCCCTATGTGGTGCCCAGCATTAGTCAGGGCACAGGCTTTGCGATTCTGGACCACCTTCTGTGCAATGTCAGATAGTCCTATCACATAGTAATCAGAGTAGCGAACAATGTCTTTAAGTTTCTTAGTTCCCAGGTGGGTCAGCTGATGGAAATTAGCAACATATGGTTGTCCCTCCTTTTGGGACAGGACAGATTTTCCTTCTGTTTCTGCTACCCCATAGGGGTACAATCTTTAGCTTTTCCATCAATTTGTGGTCCTCTGGTGTATATCTAAAACTGTTGTCTATGGTGTCATAATAATCTATAGTCTCTTTATTTTTGGATACGAATGGAAGAATCATGGTTCCCTGAGCCACCTATTTTCCTGCTGAATCTGCCATCTGGTTTCCCTTGGTCACCACATCGTGTCCTTTTTGGTGGCCAGGGCAATGTATGATGGCCAATTTCTTTGGTAGATGTATGACCTCCAGCAAGCTTAGAATTTCTTCTTTATTTTCAATGTCTTTTCCAGTAGACGTAAGTAGGCCCCTCTGCTTATAAGTAGCCCTATGTACATGCGTGGTGCAGAAAGCATATCTGTTGTCCATGTAGTTGTTGATCATTTTTCCTTCGGCCAGTTTCAAAGCCTGGATGAGTGCAATCAGTACTGCTTTCTGAGCTGATGTCCCTTCACAAACTGCTGGCCCAGATGGTCTGTCTACCACCGCCGCCCCAGCCTTCCCTCTTACCTTCAACCACAAAGTGGATGCCATCTGTGTACCAGCTAGGGCATCCTGGCCAGAGTCGGTCAGTGAGGTCCTTCCTGGTCCCGGTCTCTTCTCCTAGGATGTCCATACACTGGTGTATGGGTGCAGATTCATCAGCTTCTGGCAGTAGGGTGGCAGGGTTCAGGATAGCCAGGGGTGCAAACAACACTCTCTCAGTCAGCAGGAGGCTCTGGTAGTGGGTCATGCAGGCGTTAGTCATCCAACAATCTAGAGGTTGCCTAATGATGCTTTCTAGGGCATGGGAGGGTTACTATGATTGTCTCCTGTCCCAAAGTCAATTTTTCTGCGTCTTTGAGGAGCAGTGCTACTGCAGTGATTGCTTTCAAGCACGATGCCACCACTGGCCACTGGGTCTAATTTCTTTGACAGGTAGGCTACAGGTGATTTCCATGGCCCCAGGGTCGGAGTTATGACTTCTCCAGCGACCTCTGCTCTGTCATCCACATACAGAGTAAAAGGCTTATGTAGATCCGGCAGAGCCAGAGCGGGGGCACTAAGTAAAGCCTTTTTGATCTCCTTAAAGGCTTTCAGATGCTCTGTGGTTCAGGTAAAGGATCCTGTGTCCTTGGTAAGAGGATAAAGGGGGGCCACCAGGGTAGCAAACCCTGGGATCCAGAGCCTGCAAAACCCCGCGGTCTGCAAGAATTCTCTCACCTGCTTTGGAGTGGTAGGAACAGGAATCTGTGTCACAGTCCTCTTTTGGGCTTCAGTCAGCCAACGTTTTCCTCCTTTTAGAGTGTATCCTAGTACTGTACAAAAGTATTGGCAAATCAGCGACTGTTTGAAAGAACTATTTTTCATTAAATTTTTTTTTAATTAAAAGTCAGTAATAACTATCTTCCAAGTTATTCCATGTAAATAATGAGGCAAATTTAACATATAATCATAGCTGTTAAGATCTTTGTTCTAACTTATGGTGATATTCTGACTGGTATTAGTCCCACAACTCATGAGCTCTTTCCTTAACCTTCGTTATCCAATTCATTCCAAGCTCCTTTCAAGATTTCTCAATTTTCCCTCACCCTTTCTATATGAAACATTCTTACATTGAATCTTTGCCTTACTTTTGATCTCTTTCATCTCTTAATTCCTGTATTATCTAAAGTAGGTCAGACTGTGCGTATAGTCTCATAAATACATATTCTTATAAGCTTGTTACCGTGATTACTGTATTACTAAACACCTGCCTTCTCAGGGCTAAACACGATAAAAATTACAAAGGTTTTGAAGATTTAAATTCACTAAGTATTACTGGGAAGTAATTTACATATTTTAGATGCTCATCCATTGACTGTAAGGCAAGGACTAGAATTGGCTTTATTCACACACACACAAAAAATAATAAACCAATATATCTAATGGAGTTAGAACAGGTGATAAGAAATAGTTGCAGTGAAGTGATAGATAGATAAAAATGGTCTTCATATGGGTTTTAGATATGTCTAAACCCTAAGATATGCTTTGTTAATAGGACTTGTGGGATCACAAGTGAACTAGATTACAAAGAAAGAAAATCAAGAACTGAGAATTAGAATGGACAGACTTATGTTTGTCTGAAGGTCCATTTCCTGATTGTTTTTAACCTTAAGTCTAGCTTCGGTGAGCCTATGAAACAGAGGAAAAAGAAACATGGACATTCGCCCCAGGTTTGGTGATATGTAACATCCCAGACTTTTAAAATTGAAGAAGAAAGGAGAGAGGGAGGGAGGGAGAGGGAAGGAGGGAGGAAGGGGCTTTGTATGCTGGTCTGTAATCCAAGCATTGGGAAACTCAGATCAATAGTTGAAGAACAATAGGTCAGCTTTATCTTGTTCTAGGATACCCAAGTCTACACAGAGAAACCCTGAGTCAAGCAACAAATAAATAAATAAATTTTGGGAAAAAATTAAATATAAAATAAGATTAAAATGTTGTATTATAAGGAAATGCTGAGAAATACAGTTAGAAAAGGTAAAACTTTTAGCATGGTCTGCCTTTGACCTACCTAAAGTAGAAGAATATAAAATATGAAGCTATATTAAATGCAATGAAAATTTCTGAGAGTTCAGAATCTCAGTTACATACTGCCCCCACCCCTACCCTCATCTTCCTTCAAGACAGAGTTACTATATGTAACAGACCTGGCTATCCTGGGAATCACTTTGTAAACCAGGCTGGCCTCGAACTCTGAGATCCACCTGTCTCTGCTTTCCAATTGCCAGGATTAAAGGTGTGTGCTGCTACTGCCCAGGTTTTAGTGACATTTTTAAGCCTAACCTGAGGATATTTGAGCTAGATTACCCAGACGGAAAGTACAAATGACAAACACAAAGCTAATTCTACAACTTAGACATTAAATAGGTGAGGTCTGAGATGGAGGAATAGTAAGAAAATAGGCTGCATATAGATGGTCCTATGGAGATATTTAGCAACTAATAAGACTTTTTCTTAACCAATAATGGCAGAGTTTAAATATATTTGATGGAAAGAACTTCATCTTCAGAAATAAAATATTACCATCTGGCTCTCCCCACTCACATGTAGCAGATGTATAGGTTCTAAACAACTAGAATGGAGGCTATCACACATCTGCTGCCTGGGTGTGGGATCTGTTCTAAGAGCTGGGCTGCCTTGTCTGGCCTCTTTGAGAAAGAAAGCATCCTGAGCCTGGGGGGCAAGGGAACCCATGGTGCCCTCACCAGCTCAGATGAAAAGGGGAGGGGAAAAGTGCTGTGGGAGGCAGTGACCTGAAGGGGGACAGTGACCAAGATGTACAGTGAAAAAGTAAAAAAAAAAATTAATTTAATAAATTACCATGGTATGAAAAATGATTTACAATAAAAATATTCTTTTCAAATTTTGCCATTCATATCTTTAGGCAATATTTATATAATTATTTTCACCACTAAATGTAAATATAAATCTAAATAAAATAATTCAGGGCCACAGATAAATCTGAATATCACTGTACATAGAAAAAAGGCAAAACTGTGGAGGATAAAAGATAACTAAGGAACATACGATAGCAAAAATGCAGACAAAAGTAAGGATTTGAGGAAGTAAAAAATATTTTTTGTCTGAAAACATAATCAAAAAAGGATCATGTAGGAAACTGAGAATATCAGTGAAGGTTGTAGAGTCACAAAAATGTCTCAGAAAGAATTTTCAAAAAGACTTGAAATGTATTCCAAAGCTAGGCACTTTTAAGGACACACAGTAAATTGAACAGTACAGTAGCCTGCTCCTTTGTGAGCCTCTCCTTGATCAGTTACATCTTCCTTTCTTTTGACTACGTCACTTCCATCAGCTACCCCTCTACCCTAGCATCAGTCCTCTGACAAAATAGCAACCAAATTATCTTCCCTTGTTTCCACACTCACATGGATTTCTAGTCCTCATTTTTTCCAATGTTCTTGATTTGTCTACATATGTTGTCAACATCTCTTTAATGTTCCTATGTAGGCTTCATAATTCAATAATAATCTGTTTTCCATACTACCACACTACTGAAACTCTTAGTAATAAGTCTCTATAGTCAAATTCAATTCGTTTTAATAAATTCTCTTTATGTGTAAGGGAGTTTTGCCTGCATCCATATCTGTGCAGGGGTCTGAAAGGCAAAAAAATTTGCTGGAACTGGAATTATAGATTTCAAATCATTATGTGAGTGCTGGGAATCAATTTCAGGCCCTGTGGAAGTTGCCAATGAGTGTTCTTATCTGCTGAGCCATCTCTCCAGTCAAACTCAACTTCTGTTCCTAAAGAATATGATTTATCACCAGTTACAAGCAGAATAATTACTCACATCTTCTGAAAAGCTTGCTAACATCACTAGCATATCTTTAAGTCAGGCCCTTTCTGTTGTTTTGTAACTATTCTGCAGATATCCCAAAGACATAACTACTTACCGATGAAGCTTCTGTAACTCTGGCTCACTCCATTCTCCATCATCAGTTAAACAAGGTAGATGGTCTAACCATTGCCTCTTAGCAGTATCAGATTCCTTAGCTTCAATTAGAATGTCCATGCTAACACCAGCTTTGTAATATGATCCTTTAGCAACAGATCTACGTCTCTTTGGTGTGATATAAGAATCACTCACACCTTGAGATTCTGAAATAAAGAGGATATCTTTTGAGATGTTTTTTTCTGTCCTGATTCAGCCTTTCTTTTGTCTTTCTTCCTCTGGTTTTACTTTTAATCTCTACTTTGTTCTCTTCACTTGATGAGGACTGGCTATACTGTGATACACCTATTTGATTTCCAGTTTTCTGCAGTTTCGAGGACAACTTCTTTTTCTTAAAATCATTGGTGAGCATTTGTCTACTTGGCAGGCAAGGGATCTGAATATGTTTGACAGACATTATGTCACATTCATTGCAGTCCTCCTTGGTATTGTCTTCACAATCTACTCTATGTTTAAAGGTCTCTAAGGACTTCCTGGTAGGAATTGGAGTTCTATGTATCTCTGACTCACTTTCTTCTTGATGCTTTGTTTTGAAAAAAATCTCTTACTCCTTTAATATAGAGATGGTGCTCCATACATCTTTGCTTTATCGACTTTGTGGTTCTAAGCGGTGTTACTAAAACAATAGCTTTCTAAATAAGACAGTTTTTCAAGACAGGTTATACAAAGTACTAGTCTATTTAGATCACGGTCACTTCAAATGTAAGCATGTCCTTACGTGTACAATCCTGCCAATGACTCTGCAGGTTGCTGGCATATATGTACCTTTTCTATATGGCCTGAAATATAGTTTCAGTCTTTCACTGACCTCAAATTAGAACTATACTCTATGGGTATTAGACCTTGTATTTCTCAAACTGCTTGGGCCTGAAGTTTCATTGTTTATCCTCCCTTAAAATTGTCCTTTACTTATTTGCAAGACCCTCAATTGCTTGCTCAGATCATCCCACTGTATCTCCAAATTCTCCATTCTCTCATAAGTTCCCACCATACTTTTTAAAATGCCATTTTGGTAACCTATATTTTAGCTGTATGTCAGCCTTAATCTTTTAGTTAGACTAAGAAAATCTTAATTTTCATGAACTTTTTTTTCTAATGTTAGTGAAGACACTCAAGAACTAGTAGATATTAAACAAATGTTTTAAAAATTAAGTTGTGTGAGTTAAGGATGTAATTAGGAGAATGTGAACTCGATCCATACAGTTCTACGTTCATCCTCAATGTAGCCAAAGCAGCACATCTTTGAAATCTTTCCCAATCTCCAAGAATTATCATGGGAAATAATTAAAGCTACAGAACTTGATCACCTTATACATAGGTAAAGAAAGCAAATGAGATCAGCAATCTAATCTAAAAAAAAAAAAGGAGAATCCAGAGGCAAATCTACCTGAAATTCTAACTAGATTATGTCCTATTCATTATTGAACTGGATTGAACCAGAATGGTCACCATAGGCTCACATGGTTGAATCTTTGGTCCCAAGTTAGTAGAACTGATTGAGAAGGATTAGGAGGTTAACTGTATTATAGGAAGTGTGTCACTGAGGAGCAGGCTTTGAGGTTTCAAAACCCATGCCATTACCAGTTAGCTCTCTGTCTCACACTTTCCGGTCACATGGGAACTATCCACTATTGCTCCAGCACCATCCCTACCTACTGTCATGTTAGCCACGATTGTAAGAAAGCCCCAAGTACATGCTTCCTTCAATAAGTTGCTTTCATCATGGTGTTTCTTCACTGTAATAGAGTAGTAACTAAGACACATTTATGAATTGCAAATAGCCACACCATAAGGATAAAATACTCCATTTATGTACACATATCATGCTATAAAGATAAACCAAAAATTGAAAGGCTAACAGTTAATGATAGGAACCCTTCAAAATTATAATTTGTCAATAATTTATTTGATTAGTATAACTATTCTAAAGAAAAAAAAAAACAAAATATATCTCCACAGTATTTTCATGGAAATCATACATTTACAAACATTTTCTTGTAATTGCTTACATAAATCAAATCAAGCATTCAGTTAGACATTTTAAAAAATTTGAAGATTCTCATTTTGAAAAAATCTTTCTAATGAGAATGTATTTTGTCATTTCACTTTATTTAATAATATTAATTCAGCCTCCGTTATGTACTTTAAATCATAGAATTTCCAATATTCCTTAAACTTTTATGAATTTTGATGATTGTTCTTAATTTTACTTTTCAGTTTTAGTAAAAAATACCACTAGGCGTATGGATTCATCAGGACATGAAACCTTGAACTTGTTAGTATTTAGACAAAAAGCACTTTAAATTTTTGTACACAAGACTTTAATTACTCTGAAATTCAATACTTATCAAACCTTAATTATGGCATTAATTTCATAAAGCCAAACCTGGAAATAATATACTTAAAATAACAGGTTATTTCATTAAATAATCATTCTATGTATAAATAACTACTTTAAATCATAAACATATTTTCCATTGTAAATCTAGAAACTTAAAAAGCTTATTATATTAAAAAAACTATTTTAAGCAGTTATTATCCTCGTCATTACATAACCACTAAAGATATTACCTTGCTTCTGACTTTGAATTCTCTTTTCATTGATCTCTTTGCAATTTTCAACTCTTTCTGAAGGAAATTTTCTGAAATTTTTCTTTCCACTTAATTCCTTCAAACAAACAATATACTTTTAACAACTACAATCTAGACATTATCTTGGGCAATTTCATAGCATTAATCAAGTATAAAAAAATTCAAAGTACTTACTACTCTATGAATTTCATTAATGGAGCATTCAGAAAATCCTGTTGGAACTGTAACTTTACAAATACTACATAAGGCTGCATGATCCTGCAAGCCATTTATTATTTGCAGTTTTACTTTTTTTTTTTTTCTTTTTAGAGACAGCGTTTCTATGTGTAGTCCTGGCTGTCCTGGAAATCACTCAGTAGACCAGGCTGGCCTAGCACTCAGAAATCCACCTGCATCTGCCTCCCAAGTGCTGGGATTAAAGGTGTGTGCCACCACAACCCAGCTTGCAGTTTTATTTTTTAAAGAGTATTTAGTTTTTAAAATATGTGTAGTCTATGTATCTGAGTATCTACTATGTATCTAAGAGTATACAAGGGAGGCTAGAACAGGGTGTCAAATCCTCTGGAACTGGAGTTAGACAACTGTGAGCTAACTAATATAGGTTCTGGAAACTGAACTATGGTCTTCTAGAAAGACAAGCACTCTTAATCACTAAGCCATCTTTCTAGCCCATATTTGTAGTTTTTCAAGTGCCTTTATATGCTTTAAGGCTTTACTCTACGTAGCTTTACTCTACTTTTTTTTAATTGTTGCCTGTATATTTTTATTCATTTACTTACAGTGGCAAGCATAATAAAAAATCTCTATGGGCTGGAGAGATGGTTACAAGCACAGATAGCTCAGCAAGAAAAGATCCTCAGAACTCACGGAATGGAAAATGAAAACTGACTCTGTAAGTTGATTTTTGCCTGCCACATGTTTCAGGTAACACTCATAACCTCTCCCCACTGAATGAATGAATAAATATAAATTTTAAAACAAAAAACCCCCAATAAACCTATGAGATTTAAAGTTAAATTTGACATATTTTTTTCCAAAATGCAGTTAAAAGGCTATCAAAAGAAAAAGACTTAAACAAAAATGTTCCTACTGTCTATAGATGTGTACTGTGGCTATTTAACAGCTCATCTAGATATTTTAAAGGCATAGAAATTATTAAAATTTTATTCTATGAACATTTATGTAAATTACATACCTTAAAATTTTAGGAGTACTGTATATCTCTCATATACAACAAATATTCAGAAAACAAAATACTAAGCAAAAACAACGGAAGTGCATTCTCATCCCTATAGTTTTTGTTCCTTATCAATTTTTAGACATATAATCCCTATAACAAACATCTATTTAACTTCAACAGCACTTTCAACAATTCTAAATTACACTCATCAAAAAGAACTTGTATCCTTTGATGCAGTCCTGAAACTTTTCAGGTACCATATTATATTCCTAAACATCAGTACATTATCCATCTGACTATTCTACCTGAATGGTGTGGTGGATTAAATATACTTGACCCATGGGAAGTGTCACCATTAGGAGGTGTGGCATTGTTGGATAGTGTGTCCTGTGGGGTTGAGATTTGAGGTCTCAATGTTCAAGTTCCGCTCAGTGCAAAAGAGAGCTTCCTTCTGGCTGGCTGCAGAAGGCAGTTTTCTCCTGGCTGCCTTGGATCAAGATGTAAAACTCTTGGCTCCTTTATCACCAAGTCTGCCTGCACTTAGGAACAGATGCAGGCGGATTTCTGAGTTTGAGATCAGTCTGGTCTACAGAGTGAGTTCCAGGACAGCCAGAGCTATGCAGAGAAACCTTGCCTCGAATAAAATAAAACAAAACAAAACAAAAAAAAACAAAACAAACAAACCAAACAAAACCACCCCCCCAAAAAAAAACAAAACAAAAAACAAAACGAAAAAAAAAGAAATAATTCAATAGTCAGACAATCAAACTCATAGTCGCATTAGACACTAGTTTATCACAAAATTGTTTCCAAATTGAACAGATAGCAAAGAGCTAGAAACAAAGTTTACCTATTAAGATACGCTATGGATAGATGGTCTCTTAAAAAACAAACAAGCGCAGACACTTACAGAATATGCAATTTAAGGACTTTTTATTATTTTAAGAAAATTTTGACTATAAGATATGTCACTTCCTGACAGCACCCCAAATCTGCTTCAAAAAAAAAGTGATGATCATCAGAAAACCTCCTATGGACCTCTTTTCAAATGTGGCAAGCTGGCACTGGGCAAATGCCCCTTCTTAAAATAGACAAAATGCTGCCCCAAATGGACAAACATGAATGCAGGGAAGTCAACTGCCAAGCTTTGCAAGCACATGGTAGGCTAGACCTTCATAATCCCTCTTCCACAGAAAAGTTAAAGATGTATATTTCAGCATTTTAGAGACAATTCTGCAGGATTCTCCAGGCAACCAACTCCTCTGTCATTTCTATAATTTTGGAAACTGCTTGCTCTGCACTTCATATACACTCAGGTAATATTTATTCATTCTCATGTCTCTGACAGGGTTGAAGACTAGATACTTACACTCTCACAACTAAACTTAAGTTTATTAGGATTTAAAAAAGATGTTTTATGTTGGTAATGCAAGTTATGATTAATAAAAGAATTTAGGTACAGAACTCTAAACTCACCAAGATAAGATTATCCAATGTTGCCAAATACAGATAGATGGGCTGAACTTTATAAATTAAACTGTTACCTAATTTTTTTCATAATTGTTTCATATTTGGTCTTTGGTATGTTATTATTAGACAAAGAGTCTGGCAGTGGTGTTGCATATCTGTAATCCCAGCACTCTGGGAGGCAGAGGCAGGTGGATTTCTGAGTTCAAGGCAAGTCTGGTCTACAGAGTAAGTTCCAGGACAGCCAGGGCTATACAAAGAAACCCTGTCTTGAAAAAAAATCAAATCCAAAACACCAAAAATAAATAAATAAATAAATAAATAAATAAATAAATAAATAAATAAAAGAACCTTTTTAGGTAGACAAAAAGGGAGAAATGTTGGGGATTATTCTGTTGCTATGTATTCAAATGCTTAATTCTGAACCCCAAGATCTGGGTGCCCCTGACAAGCATATTCTCATACACACCAAATGATGTTATATAAACTTTATTATCTGACTGGTTAAATAAAAGTAGCTGACTGGCTAAATAAATGTGAAGAATAGAGGTAGACAAGAGTTTGGTTTATCACGCTAAGCTGGGGTTCACTCTTAGGGACCATGAGGAAAGAAGAGGAAGGAGAAAGAAGGCAGGAGAATAGTTCTCTCCTAGATGTGGTGGACCACAATAACATGGCTGGGTGATATGTCCACTGAGGACATATGGGGACTGATGGAGCAGAAATAACCCACAGGTGAGACTCAAATTGAAAGGATTTGGAGAGCTCTATCTGGGAACTAACTAGTCAAGCATGTAGATAAACAGATTAAGAGTAATTTGCCCAGTTATTGTGCTAAAGCTGTTTAAACAAATCCTTAGGACTTTGTCTTGATACTAATGGGTGGGGAGGCAGGGGTTGACTGAGTCATATTAAAAACTTTGGAGTTAATTCATAACATTTAATGTAAGATGGTAAGAATCACTCAGGTGGAACTGGTTTTGAAGACATGAAAAATTTATGGAAATCAGGTAAGTTATGTCACTAGGAGAGAACGGGAAAGGCCACTGCTGAAAGTGTAATCTCAGTTGTAGTTGAAGGCCCAGAACTGAAGGAGTCGTGCAAAGAAGTTGAGGATTGGCACCATGAAGAGAGCCTGTGGTGAACCCTAGTTACCATGGAAGAATCAGTGACCTGGAAACGCTGGTACCACAGAATGACCACCAAGAACAGCAGCAGCAGTGGAGTAGAGTCAACCAGAACCTTGTGTGCTACAGAGACGGGAGCTGGAGGAGCGAACCAAGCCCTTGGAGGAGCCCAGAAGATCATGTGTGGATCTCAGACACTGGAACAGAAAGCTGTATGTTGAAGTTTCCTTGGGGACCCCAAGATGTTAGAAATGCCAAAGCCATGGTGAGGAATACCTGCTGAGGAAAGCTGATAATAGGGAGTGGAACTAGCCCAAGAAAAAGAATTGTGCTGCAATCAACAAAACTGACTGGAGTTGGATATCAGACATGGAGATGCAGTGATAAGAGTTTGCCCAACAGATTTTTGGTCTAGCTATGATCCAGTATTTCCTCACTATGATGTTTTGGAATGGTAGTATATATCCTGTGATGTTGGAAGTAGGTGATATGCTTTCTGATTTTGATTTTATAGAGGGTTACATTTAAGAGGTTGCATGAATCTCAGAAGAGATTTTGAACTTTAGACGTTTAAAGATTACTGAGACTTTTGAATTTGGCTTAAATGAATTTTGCATTATGCTATGGCTAGGTAAAAACCTCCTCACCCCCCACAGACTCATGTGTTTGAACAATTCTACGGAAGCCAGAAAATGGAATGCGGAAGGTTGGATATGCTTGGCCCATGGGAAATGGCACTATTAGGATGTATGGCCTTGTTGGAGGAAGTGTTGTCCCTATGGGACTGACTTTTTAGAGCTCTATTCTCAAGTTCTACCCAGTGTGAAACAGAGTCCTGACCTTGCTGCCTGCACAAGACAGTATCCTGATTATCTTCAGACCAAGATGTAGAAGTCTTGGCTTCTCCATCACCAAGTTTGTCTAAATGATTCCATGCTTTCTACCATGATAATGTACTGAACCTCTGATACTGTAAGCTAGACAAACTTAAATGCTTTTACTTATGAGTTGTCATGGTCATAGTGTCTCTTCACAGTAACGAAAATCCTAAGACAAATAGGATAACTTACTTGGTTACGTAGGAGCCTTAACTGTGGTTTCTTTTGACAACTGTTATTATATCTGGTGTTTATTCCTGCAGCTCCTAGCAACCAACTGTTCTGATTTGTCTTCATTTCTGTGAATTCAAAGATGTAACGTTAAATAATTACATAAAAGATAAGCTGTTTTTCAGAATATGATGGTCCACGCCTGTATTCTCAACATCCTGGACACTAAAGAAGATAAGAGTATTGACAATATAGAGACCATCTCAGGAAGAGAAACGGGGGTGGGGGGCATAGAAAGAAAGGAATAAAAAAGAATTTGAAATTAGGGGTAGGGAGGAAGAGACAAATAGAAGGTGGACAAAAAGATACATGGCTTTTCCACATTAAAGAATTATGTGAAAAACTATCTGTCTAATGAATGTCACATATATTCATTGTGTTGATTTGATAAAATTTGATTATAATAAAATAACTTTTTTACAACAGGCTACTCTCCCAAAGTATGGTTTAGTTCAAATCACTTTTATTATCCTATAAAACAAAATCATATTGTTTATACCTACATGGAACCTCTTGTTCTATCTAAAAACAGAACAGCATAGTATAATTTTATGAATTCACATATCCTGTACAACCTAACTGCACATCAACTGAATAGAAAGCAAGTGATTTTTTCTCTTACATCATTATGCATATGAAATTATGTTTCAGCTAATTTACACTTCAATGTATATCTAAATCCACACTATTGTCAGCAAAATCATGTTTTACATTATTTTGTGGAGAATTTTCACTTTTTCTTCCATAGGACCACTTTGGATAATGGGCACCCACACTTACATACATTATACACGCACAAACACTAATTTAAAAAATTGGTTTAAAAATTCATAGAAAGTATGAGGACTTTGAGTTGTTACTATTGCCTTTTGAGATTGAGTTTTATTCTATAGACCAGGCTGACCTTAAAATCCAAGTTGTAATTTCTGCTTCATTCTCCTAAGTGCTAGAACTACAAGTATGTGCCATAATACTTGGCCTTAAAGATATTTTATTACTCGTTTAAAGGAACTATAAGACACAATATGGATGGCCCTAATCCTGGAGATTACTGTATAATATAGCAAGCTGATATTCTAATAAATTCTTCCTAATATGCTTATATCATAGCAGAGAAAGTTTTAAACTGCAATAATATGATATAATGGTTATAGCACTAAATATGAGAAATTATGTTAGATAATTAAAACACAATCATGCTATTTTATAGAATCATGGGTTGGCATTTTATAAAGTTATTTGTATAACCTTACTGATTAATGTTAGGCATAGCTAAAAGTTGTTTTTTCCTTTAACTTTTATTTGTATTTGTTTGTCTGTGTGTGTATTTGTGCACATGTAATGCCTTCAGAGGCCAGAAAAGGGTGGTGCAGGAGATGCAGGCATATGTGAGCTGCTTAATAAGGGTGCTAGGAACTGTACAAAACCAGGTTCTCAGCAATCGCAGTCCATGCTCTTAGCCACTGAGCCATCTTTCTAGCAGGGGCTTTTGTTATTTTCTCATAGAAAGTATAATAATATACTTATGATGACAAAAATAATCACTAAAGCATCATGGATCAAAATTTGTGATAATATAATGCCTAGAACTTCAAAAAAATAATTAATATCTAAAAGTATAAAACAAAAGATATATAGTAAAACAATTATAATATGGTATGTACCCTTAAAAAAACACTCACTAAAGGGAGATGCCAAGCCTTTTTCATCCCTAAATTTCTAGCATGAAGTAAGGTTTACAAACAATGCTTTAAAATGGTTTGGTTTGCATAGATAGCTTACCAAACTTTTAAATCTTTTACAGTTGTATTCCATCCTTCTTGCCACATGTTTTCTATAACATTTTCAATAATCATAGTTACAAGTCAGATCACCTTTCTAAAAAAGCGACCCAGGGTTATTTTTCATTTAAGGATAAAAAAGGCAGTAGGATGGAGGTAATAACAAGTAATAATACCCCCAGGATTCTAGAAGATTCAAAATATTCTAGAAATGATTATAGGCAACTGTCTAAACTTAAGAAAAATTGATGACTCTTATAAAAAAGAAGGATTGACAAAGAACTGAAGCTCTGGTATGTGAAATTTATGCAATGATTTACACTTTTATTGCTCTCTTTGATCAAAAAGATATATATAAATTTCAAGGAGAAAGGGAGTTTAAATGACATAACACCATTAGAGAGAGATGTAGTATATTTACATCTAACGTGGTGCCACAGCTTTAAAAAAAACAATGTGCAATTCTCAGAAATTTTACAAATTTGCACACATCATACCTACAAGTGAAGGTAAACTTCCAAGAAATGCACACAAAGGATTTCAGTAACTTTTATCATCTTCATAAATTAATTGTGAAAGTGGGGTAATGTGAGATGTAGATTATGTTAAAAAGAGCTGACATAGAACAGTCCTACTAACCTTTATAGCACTTGCCACTCAAGTATATATGCCAGGTCCTAAATAAAAGCAAATATAGATACTTGTCTCTACTACAAGGTTGCTGATAGTCTAAATATAATTTTTCATTAATATGTTTATCAGGGGTTTGGGGTTGTGATTAAAGATTTACTCCATGAAATAAGAATGGAAAAAGAAGAAATTGTAAGGTCGTAGATAGTCGGAGAGCACCCCACCACACATTAACACTATAAATACTGTTAAGTTCATGTGAGACTACCACTGCCGCAACAAACATACCTAAGCTATCATCAGTAAGGTCGTAAGTGATCCTGGCCTTTTGGAGGACATCTGTTTGTTTATCTTCTGCATCATTTTTTATTGATTTCTGTTTATCTTGGAATCTTGCAGTTTTCTGTCCAGTCTTATTATTATTGCAGTTTTCTGTCCAGTCTCCAGGGAAAGGGAAAGGGAAAGGGAAAGGGAAAGAGAAAGGGAAAGGGAAAGGGAAAGGGAAAGGGAAAGGGAAAGGGAAAGGGAAAGGGAAAGGGAAAGGGAAGGGGAAGGAAAGGAAATCTCAACCACAAAGAGGATAATCAGAGAGTCTAAGGCCAGACCGGGCTGTATAGGTTAACCTGTTACAGGAGACCCTTCTCAAAACAAATACTTTTAAAAAGAAAACCAACAAAACTATGTAATCCGATTTAGAAAAGTTAAGACAAAGAACTTCCAGAAATAAAGTATATACTTAGCAAATGTGAGGTCAGGATTAAAGCACTATTGGGAAGTTGTCTATTTTTGTAAGTAAGGTTTACTAAAAGACAGCCATGCTCGTTCAATTTATACTACCTACAGTTGCTTTTCTGTTGAAAAGACAGTTAAATGGTTGAGAAAAGAAGGAACATGTCCAGAAAAATACCATCTGATACTTTACTGGAATAAACAATCCCCGATTCCTATTATAAGTTACCTGTACTCAGATCAAGTTTAAAGCTATCTCCTCCTAGCTCCTGAAGAACAAGAATTAATAAGATTTTTCTATCAGTGTCTGCTAAATACCTGATAGGTACTCAAAAACAAATGAAAAGTATAGGAGAAAAATGTATCAAGTTCAGTCTTATATTTAACAACTACATACCAATCAAAGGGTAGGCAATTGACAAATTCTCCTTAGAAATGTGTCTCCAATGTGTCTTCTTTTTGAATTTACTCGACATGACAGAAATCCTAATAAAGGTTTATTATTTCTAAAACTCCTGAGATCACAAAAATCTTCAAAACTATAACAGAAACACAAGCCCCAGCAAACTGACCACCACACCACAGAGGTCACATAAGCATCTGAAAAGGCACATTGTATTTTGTATCTAAAATGAGTACATTTTAAGCATCATAACTCATACTTTGATAAAGCTGATTTTTAAAAAAATTAGACAGTTTACCTTAATTTTTCTAGAAAATTATTAATGTGTTTCTTCTAATTTGGGGGGAATCCAAACATAAGTTTCTGTGTGAGGTAACAGGAATATCCTATTTAACAGTGAGCAAAATAAAAACAAATTTATTTTAATTTAAAAAATAAAAGAATGAAATTATCCAAAAGCCTAGACTCTTAAAGAGGTCTCTCAAACTCACTGTCAGTAAAGACATATATACTTCTGACTTACTATATGCTAAGTACTGCTGGAGTACTAAGAACCCATCAGTTAGGGAATAGAAATCTCCATCATCACACACTGGATTTCTAGTGTATAAGAGAAAAAACGCAAACCCAGAAAGTAAAACTCTTTGCTAGACTGCTATCACAGAAAAAGTAGTTAAGCATATTGATGGGAGAAAAGGAGAAGACAAAAATTTCAAAAGTGGGTACTCAGGGAAATTCTACTGAAATAGAAAGCCAGATCATGGGAACTGGAGGGAATGAATCATGTGGTAAAGAAGAATCCAAATATTAGAAATCAGAAAATGAAAAGCCTTGTGACAGACAACTGGTTTATTTGTGAAATAAGATGAGCAATGCTGAATTGCAATGAAGAGTCAGTACTAAGCATATACTGAAAAGAGTAATAAAAATTGTGATTGTGAGGGGCATTACAAAAGGTAGGGTCAATTTATAATTTATTTAGGAAATAGGAGAGACTATGGAGAGATTTAACTAATAATGATACCCATTTACTGCTTCTTTCATGGAAACCCAGTCTATCAATCCTTTTAAAATATAAATGTTGCCAGATAAGGTCCTAAGTTTATTGTGTTTAATCCGCTCTACAATGACATTACTATGCCAATATACATCAGTCATATTTCTAGGGAAAAAAAAAAGAATGAGTTTAGTAAGGTCAAATATTTACACATTACCAGGAACTGTATATACATAGAGAAGTATACAAACTTACAATGAAGTACTGATTTCGTGCTAGGTATATATAATCTCAACGCCTTGTAGACTTAGGTTTGAGACCTGCTTGTTCTATATATTAAGTTCCATGCCAACTAGGGCTTCACAGTGAGATGCAGTCTTGATGGCACCCTCAACTCTAAAAAGGATGTATTCATTTTGTACTCTTAGCTACTACAACAATAATTATTAATAATTATTAATCTAATTACAAAACACCGGAGGACTAACCATTACAGAATTCAACTGCTTGGCTAATGTAATCCTCAGAGTATATTCCAACTATACTGTGGTCAATCCATCTATATACCTGATATAAGATACAGCACTAGCAAGGAAAGAAAATCAGTCAACAAACATTTGCTGCTGGCAACATCTGACATTTCAGCTTAATTATTCCTAAGCCTTCAAAGTTTTTTGTTGGCTTTTTGTAGAAATGTTATTTTTATTTATTCTGATGGTGTCTTGCTGGGATTTTTTCCCACATACTTATTTTGTGTGTGTGTACCATGGAATTCACATACAGCCAGAAACAGCTTTTGGCAATCAGTTCTTTTCTATCACCATATGGGAGATGGGGATCAAACTAAGGCTGCACAGCCTTGCAAGCTCTGCCCTTCAAGCTGTCTTGCTGGCTGCTGGGTCTTACATATGTCCAAGATAACCTTGGAATTTTACACTGTCCACTTACCTGAGATTGTAGATTGACTGCGCACCCAACTCCCTCCCCTCCTGCTTCATGTTCAAAAATGTCAAGTAGATCTATAGCATTTTAAAGGTTTTTTTCATCTTTTTAAAACAATCAAATGTCTTTACCTTCTATTTTGTAAAGAGGGTCTAGTTAAGAAAAAACAAAGTAGCAAATCACTGACCCAGAAATCTATTCTTCATTCATCATTAATAAAACTAGTAGATAAGTGCTGAGCATTTTCATACAGATAATAAACATATTCAAGCTATAAAGAAGTTTTCTCAATGAAAATTGGATAGTAAACTGATGCTATACCTTAATACTTACCTTTGATTCTTTTTTTATTGTGGTTTGGGGGCAAGTATTAGTTTTATTGTTGTAGTTTGTTTTTTGGGTTGTTTTCTGGTTTGGGGGTTGTTGAGATATGGTCTCTCTACATAGCCACTACTGTCCTGAACTTTGTAGATCAAGCTGGCTTCAAACCCACAGAGATTCTCTTGCTCTGCCACAGGAGTGTTAGGGCTTAAAGGCCTGAGCTACTGCAGCCCACAGTTTCATTTAACATTTAAATAATACTCTAAAAGGCATGATCTTTAATCCTGCAAATATTCTTTCCCTTAATTCTTTACCTACAGCAAAGCTGAACACTCAGCATGAATTAAAAGTCAGCTTCACATACATGTTGTACTTATAGTATGCAAGGATAGCCTGGGCAACATGATTCACTCTCAAAACAAGAAAAGCCTTCCCATATTATTAATAATATTATTATCTTCATTGTACTCATAGATGTGACAGATGATCAGGTCCAGGCAAGCACAAAACACTTCCCTTTAATTCATGCCTTGAATGACTGTCACTTCCACGAAATGGGGCTCATGAATAAGGTCCGAGGCAAAGGTCTTTAAGACCTGTAATCGAATAACAATTATTTGCAGAGGCAGGCACGGTTGTGCACACATTTAATCCTAGCACACTGGAGGTAGACAGGTCTCTAGTTTTTTTAAACTTCTTTTTTTTTAATAGTTCAAGCACTTGCTCAGCAATGTAGGGGAGTTTGTATGCAGAGAAATGGTGAAGATTGGTAGCAACTGTCAGGACAAGGACATAAAGCCTTATGCGAATGGACTTACAGGAAATGTCTCTGAGCTGGTCAGATCAGTGAAGGAATCAGACACAATGTAAAGCAGCAACCAAGACTGCTAATCTTCCTGTCCCACTCTAGGATGCCCCTGAGTTCCACATCCATAGGAATGAAACAGCTTAGGGAAGTTGTCAGAAAGGATGTAGACATGGCTAATCTGTCAACAACAGCAGCCTCTGGGGTTTGACAGTTCAGAGATGCATGATTTAGTAGGTGTACTGGCTGGTTGTTGTGTCTATATGACACAGGCTGGAGTTATCACAGAGAAAGGAGTTTCAGCTGGGAAAGTGCCTCCATGACATCCAGCTGTGGATCATTTTCTCAATTAGTGATGATCAAGGGGGGGGGGGCTTATGGATATTTCCAACTCTGAGATGGTATTCTTAGGTTCAATAAGAGAGCAAGCTAAGCAAGCCAGAAGAAGTAACTCAGTAAGGAACATCCCTCCATGGCCTCTGCATCAGGTCCTGCTTCCTGAACTGCTTGAGTTCCAGTCCTGACTACATTTGGTGAAAAACAGCACTTTTAAAGTGTAAGCTAAATAAACGCTTTCCCCCCAACTTGCTACTTGGTCATGATGTTTGTGCAGGAATAGAAACACTGACTGAGACAGAAATGGTCTGGAAAACCAAGGACTGTGATGAATAAGCTGAGATCTGCATACCTGAGATCTATCTTAAGGTAAATTTTGTTTGGTTTTTTTTTTTTTTTTTTTTTTTGGTTTTTGTTGTTGTTGTTTGTGTTTTTTCTGTGTCCCCTTGATTGTCTTGACTGATTTCCTCTATAACAGTTTTTCAGAATATAGTCTACTGGCAGGGACCAGAACTATATTTTAAATGGGCAACAGCTTGTTTCCCTGAATGCCCATCAAAATGCTCATAAAAGTCCTGCCTACTTTACTATATTTTCTACAAGAAGTCTGAATGCTGGATTCTTTTCCTGAGAGGTAAAACCATTCCTGTACTCCTGAGTTGGAAAGGAAGGGGATGCTACTTAAGTGTCCTCATGCTGACAGCTGTGTGATCACTCTCTAGCCTGGGACATGACTTACTTCACAGCTTAGATCTTTCGGGGGGGAGGAAGGAAGAAAATGCCTCAAAATTCCTGGCAATAATAAAACGATGAAACTGAAACCCACAGTACAAGAAAGTACAAAACCACTATCTTTGAATCACAGTGGATGTTGACCATGCCTGAGTACTAGCACCCACATCCTCGGGATGGTGAACAGAACAGTTGGCACTGGAGGGAAAGAGTGAGCTGCAGAGTGAGAGCTACTAACTTCCCAGGCATTGTCTTGTGCAGCTGAAATCCCAGGAGAAAGAGCAGAGCTGACTCTCCCAGTTGCTGAACACTGTTTTACACAGATGTTTCCTTTTATACCCCACAAATGCAGCAAGCTCTGTCATTCAGATCCATCCATCATTCGTTTGTTCCTCTCACTATATATCCCTGTCTGCCCTAGAATTCTCTGTGCAGATCAGACTGACCTGGAACTCACAGGGATCCACCTGCCTGCGTGAACATAACTAACTTAGTTACATTTCCAGCTGAGAGGGTAGAATTTCTGGAAGACCAAGTGGTAAAGTAAGGCTTATAAATTGAGAAGCACTTCCAAGACTGGAAGCACATAAAAGACACCCTCTCCAGGCTAGGTGGCTTGGTTTTCTGTGTTAGGTCCAGCACTACAAATTTGATGCAGAAATGTGATCTGGAAATTGGTAAAAATAGAAAGATTCAGCTGTGCAGAAGTGGTGTCACAGACCTCTAATCCCGTTCATAGAGAGGCAAGGTAATCTGACTTCAGGGCTAGCCCATGCTATACAGAAGGAAGAAGATCTGAAATGGAAGTTGCAGTTGCCTGCTAGATTAATTTGTAGTGGAAGCACATTGGTATATCTGTCCTCATACATGCTGATTCAGTAGAAGGTTGTCTGCTGTGTGCTGGTTATCTGATGGTCCAGCACACATGAGAACACGGATGCCTGAGGCCCTCTTAAGACTGCCTTTAAAACAATCCACCAGCGACTCATGTAACCAACATTAGGAAACAGTAGAGTATCCTCATGTGTGTCCAATCCACCCTTCATCTTTTCCCTTGGGCCATTTTAAGAAGAATGGAAACTTCCATGTTTTAAACACTTTTTTTTAGTGTATTAACCTGTAAACAAACAAAGAAACAAACATCAAATGGCTACAAAGACACAACTGTCCTGTGTGCCTTTTCTGACACAGCTGCCGGAGCAGCTGACAGAAGATCTCCTCTTTGCAAGTCTTAGAAGGCAACAGTGTTCCTGGTCTCCAAACAGATCTGGGTAGCCTTTTCTTCTCCTCCTCCTCCTCCTCCTCCTCCTCCTCCTCCTCCTCCTCCTCCTCCTCCTCCTCCTCCTCCTCCTCCTCCTCCTCCTCCTCCTCCTCCTCCTCCTCCTCCTCCTCCTCTTCTTCTTCTTCTTCTTCTTCTTCTTCTTCTTCTTCTTCTTCTTCTTCTTCTTCTTCTTCCTCTTCCTCCGCTTCTTCCTCTTCTTCTTGCTCCTCTTGTTCCTCTTTTTCTTCCTCTTCCTCTTCCTCTAATTCCTCTTCATCTTCTTCCTCTTCCTCTTCTTCCACCTCTACTTCTTCTTCTTCTTCCTCCTCCTCCTCCTCCTCCTTCCCCCCCTGGAAGCCATGCCCAGCAGCCTAGGCATCTGGGAATGTAAGAAGCAGGATCCTGGTCAGGGCTGTCCCCACCCTCACAGGTCTCAAGTTCCAGGCCTTTCTCCCTGAGCAGGCTAGGTGAGGGTTGGTCTGGCTCCTCCATATCTTTGTCTTTGGCCACATTTCCTGGGGACACTTGTGGCTCCCTCTGACTCTCACTCTGGAAGACCTCTGTGGCTTTTTTCATGTCACGATTCATTATGTGGCGGTATCTCAGGTTGTCCAAAATCTCAAATACACACAGAGAGGAGTAAGGATCCCATTCAACAGTCTAACCGTCCTCAGAGCAGAAGTTTTTCTCTCCACAGACAGAAAGTGGCACAGATATGCAAGATCCTGTACTCAGGGCTGGCAAGACATATGTACTTGATAGTCGATGCACTTCAGAATCTGATATATTTTTGACAAAACTGATAAAGAACTGCTTCATCACCTTGGATTTATCCCTGGGCCACTGAGTGCAAGTGCCAGACTTCTGACAAAGAGAAGATTCCAGTAAATTAATTATACCCTTCCACCCATTATACTCTGGGAATCTGGGTTTTAAACCACCTATCCTAGCTTCTATTGGCATTGCCTAAGGAGGCAAGATTCTTCCCAGGTTGGTGGTATAGAACATTATTCACAGCACCTATGGGAAAGAGCAGATCTGGGAACAGAGGCAGAGACAGGTGGATCTCTGATATCAAGGACACACTGGTTGTCAGACCATGTTTAAGGACAGCTAGGGCTACAGAGGAAAACCTAGGCTCAAGAAACAAAACAAGCCAACAAAGAAAGGAGTGAAAATACTTTCATTATGGATGCAATTGTCTAGAGTTATTAAACATTATAGGCAACTGAATAGACAGGCAATGTGGAAAGTGCTAATGGGCCAGGAAATCAATTTGGGGTGCCTGGTTTAGAAAATAAATGATAAAATAAAATGACCTCTCACTCACGCTCCCTTTCCTGAAATGGGATATATTAGAATGACTTACAGGATGCAGCTGGCCTTATCATACAACAGCTGGATATGATGTAAAGTTCAAGAATCCAGAAGATCTCAGTTCCTGAGGCTGGATGTCTCAGCTACTTTTCAGTAATAGCTGGACCACAGACAAGCAAGCTCTAATGCCAACTAAGTACTTGCTAGCTATGAGAGATCAAGCAGGCAATGTGAAAACTTGCTTCCTCTGTGTTATTATGTAGGCCTCAAGATGAAGGTGTGGCCCCAATTAAAGTTGTGTGTTCCAAATTAAATCTCTGGATTAAAGGTGAGTGTCCCCTGGAGGGTGTGGTGACTCATGCCTTTAATCCAAGCACTATCAGAGGGAATCATGAAGGTAAATATCTGTGAGTAGCCTCATCTACAAATTGCGTTCCTTTATAGCCAGTGGTATTGCAGACAATCCCTGGCTCATAGAAACAATAACAATTACAATGACACCGTTATGTGGCTTTCTTGCGCTATATCCAGATGAAGGGCCTGTGTCTTTCAAGCTCAAGGAGATCTGTATTGAATTGGAGTGTTCCTACTTCAAAGAACCTGATTATCTTCTACATACTAAACAACAAAAACCCTTGAAATTGTGTCCTTTAGTTTTGGATTTTGCATAATTCGTGATGTAATCAAGTAAAAGCGATTTTCAGATCAGCCATGGTTAAACAGAGAAATACACTCTGTGGTCTCTATGCTTCTCGCCAGAGAAGGAGCCTGGCCAGGAAATGAAGCTGGCCAGAAGGTTAAATGTTTCTTGGCTGTGAACTGCAAGCCAGTAACTGCTTCAATTGAGACTTGCAGCCTAGGTAAATTCCACTAGGCTGTCAACAACTCCAAGCTGAAATTCCATAATGATTTCAAACCTCACAGGTGATTCTGTTTCTAGGTGCTATTGTTTTGCCAATGAGATCAGACCCTGCCAGGTAGGCTGCAGTGGGATTCTGTGCAAATCCAAGATGTGGACCCTATGCACCAAAACACTGACCAAAATGCTTGGTGTGTGAGTGTGAGTGTGCAGGAGATGCGATGCTGTGCTGTCAGCAGGATGAGGCTATATCAGACCTTGATTGCAAACAGCATAGTTGATTTTGTTTCTATGTGCTTTACTCTTCAAATGGAAACAGACTTTGCCAGGTAGGCTGTAGTGATATCCTTTTTTTTTTTTCTGATATAATTTTTTTATTCGATATAATTTATTTACATTTCAAATGATTTCCCCTTTTGTAGCCCCCCACTCGCCGAAAGTCCTGTAAGCCCCCTTCTCTTCCCCTGTCCTCCCACCCACCCCTTCCCACTTCCCCGTTCTGGTTTTGCCGAATACTGAGTCTTTCCAGAACCAAAGGCCACTCCTCCTTTCTTCTCGTACCTCATTTGATGTGTGGATTATGTTTTGGGTATTCCAGTTTTCTAGGTTAATAACCACTTATTAGTGAGTGCACACCACGATTCACCTTTTGAGTCTGGGTTACCTCACTTAGTATGATGCTCTCTAGCTCCATCCATTTGCCTAAGAATTTTATGAATTCATTGTTTCTAATGGCTGAATAGTACTCCAGTGTGTAGATATACCACATTTTTTGCATCCACTCTTCTGTTGAGGGATACCTGGGTTCTTTCCAGCATCTGGCAATTATAAATAGGGCTGCTATGAACATAGTAGAGTATGTATCCTTATTATATGGTGGGGAATCCTCTGGGTATATGCACAGGAGTGGTATAGCAGGATCTTCTGGAAGTGAGGTGCCCAGTTGTCGGAGAAACTGCCAGACTGATTTCCAGAGTGGCTGTACCAATTTGCAACCCCACCAGCAGTGGAGGAGTGTTCCTCTTTCTCCACACCCTCTCCAACACCTGCTGTCTCCTGAATTTTTAATCTTAGCCATTCTGACTGGTGTAAGATGAAATCTTAGGGTTGTTTGATTTGCATTTCCCTAATGACTAATGAAGTTGAGCATTTTTTAAGATGATTCTCCGCCATCCGAAGTTCTTCAGGTGAGAATTCTTTGTTTAACTCTGTACCCCATTTTTTAATAGGGTTGTTCGGTTTTCTGGAGTCTAACTTCTTGAGTTCTTTATATATATTGGATATTAGCCCTCTATCTGATGTAGGATTGGTGAAGATCTTTTCCCCAATTTGTTGGTTGCCGATTTGTCCTCTTGATGGTGTCCTTTGCCTTACAGAAACTTTGTAATTTTATGAGGTCCCATTTGTCAATTCTTGCTCTTAGAGCATACGCTATTGGTGTTCTGTTCAGAAACTTTCTCCCTGTACCGATATCCTCAAGGGTCTTCCCCAGTTTCTTTTCTATTAGCTTCAGAGTGTCTGGCTTTATGTGGAGGTCCTTGATCCATTTGGATTTGAGCTTAGTACAAGGAGAAAAGAATGGATCAATTCGCATTCTTCTGCATGCTGACCTCCAATTGAATCAGCACCATTTGTTGTAAAGGCTATCTTTTTTCCATTGGATGTTTTCAGCCTCTTTGTCGAGGATCAAGTGGCCATAGGTGTGTGGGTTCATTTCTGGATCTTCAATCCTGTTCCATTGATCCTCGTGCCTCTCACTGTACCAATACCATGCAGTTTTTAACACTATTGCTCTATAGTATTGCTTGAGGTCAGGGATACTGATTCCCCCAGAATTTCTTTTGTTGCTGAGAATAGTTTTAGCTATCCTGGGTTTTTTGTTGTTCCAGATGAATTTGATAATTGCTCTTTCTAACTCTGTGAAGAATTGAGTTGGGATTTTGATGGATATTGCATTGAATCTGTATATTGCTTTTGGCAAAATGGCCATTTTAACTATATTGATTCTACCGATCCATGAGCATGGGAGGTTTTCTCATTTTTTGAGGTCTTCTTCCAATTCCTTCTTCAGAGTCTTGAAGTTCTTGTCATACAGATCTTTCACATGTTTGGTAAGAGTCACCCCAAGATACTTTATACTGTTTGTGGCTATTGTGAAGGGGGTCATTTCTCTAATTTCATTCTCAGCCTGCTTATCCTTTGAGTATAGGAAGGCCACTGATTTGCTTGAGTTGATTTTATAACCTGCCACTTTGCTGAAGTTGTTTATCAGCTGTAGGAACTCTCTAGTGGAGTTTTTTGGGTCACTTAGTTAGACTATCATGTCGTCTGCAAATAATGATAGTTTGACTTCTTCCTTTCAATTTGTATCCCTTTGACCTCCTTATGTTGTCGAATTGCCCGAGCTAGTATTTCAAGTACAATATTGAAAAGATAAGGAGAAAGGGGGCAGCCTTGTCTGGTCCCTGGTTTCAGTGGGATTGCTTCAAGTTTCTCTCCATTTAGTTTGATGCTGGCTACCGGTTTGCTGTATATTGCTTTTACTATGTTTAGGTATGGGCCTTGAATTCCTGTTCTCTCCAAGACTTTAAGCATGAAAGGATGCTGAATTTTGTCAAATGCTTTTTCAGCATCCAATGAAATAACCATGTGGTTTTGTTCTTTGAGTTTGTTTATGTAGTGGATTGTATTGATGGATTTCCATATATTGAACCAACCCTACATTCCCAGGATAAAGCCTACTTGATCATGGTGGATGATCGTTTTGATGTGTTCTTGGTTTCGGTTGGCAAGAATTTTATTGAGTATTTTTGCATCGATGTTCATAAGGGAAATTGGTCTGAAGTTCTCTTTCTTTGTTGAATCTTTGTGTGGCTTTGCTATCACCGTAATTGTGGCTTCGTAGAAGGAATTGGGTAGTGTTCCTTCTGTTTCTATTTTGTGGAATAGTTTGAAGAGTATTGATGTTAACTAATCTTTGAAGGTCTGATAGAATTCTGCACTGAAACCATCTGGTCCTGTGCTTTTTTTGGTTGGAAGACTTTCTATGACTCCTTCTATTTCTTTAGGCATTATGGGACTGTTTAGATGGTCTAGTTGGTCCTGATTTAATTTTGGTATTTGGTATCTCTCAAGGAAATTGTCCATTTCCTCCAGATTCTCCAGTTGTGTTGAGTACAGTCTCTTGTAGTAGGATCTGATGATTTTTTGGATTTCCTCAGTTTCCGTTGTTATATCTCCCTTTTCATTTCAAAGTTTGTTAATTTGGATACTTTCTCTGTACCCTTTGGTCAGTCTGGCTAAGGGTTTATCTATCTTGTTGATTTTCTCAAAGAACCAGCTCCTGGTTTTGTTGATTTTTTGTATGGTTCTCTTTGTTTCTACTTGATTGATTTCGGCCCTGAGTTTGATGATTTCCTGCCTTCTACTCCTCCTGGGTGAAATAGCTTCTTTTTGTTCCAGGGCTTTCAGGTGTGTCATTAGCTGGTAATGTATGCTCTCTCCATTTTCTTTTTGGAGGTACTCAGGGCTATGAGTTTTCCTCTTAACACTGTTTTCATTGTGTCCCATAGATTTGGGTATGTTGTGTTTTCATTTTCATTATCTTCTAAAAAGTCTTTAATTTCTTTCTTTATTTTTTCCTTGACCAAGGTATCATTGAGTATAGAGTATTGTTCAATTTCCACGTGTATGTGGGTTTTCTGTTGTTTCTGTTGCTATTGAAGACCACTTTTACTCCATAGTGATCAGATAGGAGGCATGGGATTAGTTCGATCTTCTTATATCTGTTGAGGTCTGTCTTCTGACCAATTATATGGTCGATTTTGGAGAAGGTACCATGAGGTGCTGAGAAAAAGGTATATTCTTTTGTTTTAGGATAGAATGTTCTATATATATCTGTTAAATCTAATTGGTCCAAAGCTTCAATTAGTTTCATTGTGTCCCTGTTTAGTTTCTGTTTTCCTGATCGGTCCATTGAGGAAAATGCAGTGTTGAAGTCACCCATAATTATTGTGTTAGGTGCAATATGTGCTTTGAGTTTTAATAAAGTTTCTTTTACTAAAGAGGGTGCCCTTGCATTTGGAGCATAGATGTTCAGGATTGAGAGTTCTTCTTGCTGTATTTTTCCTTTGACCAGCAAGAAGTGTCCCTCAGAGTCTCTTTTGATGACTTTGGGTTGAAAGTCAATTTTATCTGATATTGAAATGGCTACTCCAGCTTGTTTCCTGAGACCATTTGCTTGTAAAATTGTCTTCCAGTCTTTTACCCTAAGGTAGTGTATGTCTTTGACCCTGAGGTGTGTTTCCTGTAAGCAGCAAAATGTAGGGTCCTGTTTACGTATCCAGTCAGTTAGTCTGTGTCTTTTTATTGGGGCATTAAGTCCTTGATGTTAAGAGATATTAAGGAATAGTGATTGTTACTTCCTATCATTTTTGACGTTATTTTTTAAATTTGATTGCTTAACTTCTTTTGGGTTTGATGAAAGGTTACTATCTTGCTTTTTCCATGGTGAAGTTTCCCTCCTTGTATTGGTGTTGTCCTCCTATTATCCTTTGTAGGGCTGGGTTTGTGGATAGATATTGGGTAAACTTGGTTTTTTCATGGAATATCTTAGTTTCTCCATCTATGGTGATTGAGAGTTATGCTGGATATAGTAGTTTTGGTTGGCATTTGTGTTCTCTTAGAGTCTGCATGAGATCTGCCCAGGACCTTCTAGCCTTCATAGTCTCAGGTGAAAAGTCTGCTGTGATTCTGATAGGTCTTCCTTTATATGTTACTTGGCCTTTTTCTCTTACTGCCTTTAGTATTCTTTCTTTGTTTAGAACATTTGGTGTTTTGATTATTATGTGACGGGAAGTATTTCTGTTCTGGTCCAGTCTGTTTGGAGTTCTGTAGGCTTCTTGTATATTCATGGGCATCTCTCTCTTTAGGTTATTTGCTGGCCCTTTAAGTTGTAAATCTTCACTCTCATCTATGCCTATAATCCTTAGGTTTGGTCTTCTCATTGTGTCCTGGATTTCCTGGATATTTTGGGTTACAAGCTTTTTGCATTTTGCATTTTCTTTAACTGTTGAGTCCATGGTTTCTATGGAATCTTCAGCATCTGAGATTCTTTCTTCTATCTCTTGTATTCTGTTGTTGATATTTGCATCTCTGTCCCCTGATTTCTTCCCAAGGCTTTCTATCTCCAAAGTTGTTGAGTTTTCTTAGTTGTTTCTACTTCTGATTTTAGATCCTGGATGGTTTTGCTTAGCTCTTTCACTTGCTTGTTTGTGCTTTCCTGTAATTCTTTAAGAGATTTTTGCGTTTCCTTTTTCATGACCTTAGCCTGTTGACCAAAGTTCTCCTGTATTTCTTTAAGTGTTTTTTGCATTTCCTCATTGTTGGCTTTTGTATTCTCCTGGATTTCTTTCAATGATTTTTGTGTTTCCCTTGCAAGGGCTTCTAACTTTTGATCCATTTTCTCCTGAATTTCTTTAAGTATGTCCTTCATGTTTTCCTGTACCAGCATCATGACCAGTGATTTTAAATCCAAATCTTGTTTTACTGGTGTGATGGGGTATCCAAGACATGCTGGTAGAGGAGAATTGGGTTCAGATGTTGCCATATTGCCTTGATTTCTGTTAGTGACATTCCTGCGTTTGCCTTTTGCCATCTAGTTCTCACTGGTGTTTCTTGGTCTTGTCAGTGCTGGACTCACCAGTGCAAGCTGCCCCTTCCCAGATGGCCTCTGGTGCACAGCTTACCCCCTGCACTGCCTGTAGACAGTGTGCTGCTGCCCAGGCTGTTCAGATCCCGAAGCAGGGAGCTGAAGGCTCCCGCTGGGGCCCTCTGGATTCACTGGAGCACACCGACTTCTCCCAGCTGGCCACCCGGAAGCCCCTCTAGCCTCTTGCAGGACCTGGAGATGTGGTGCCGCTGCCCAGGCTGATCTGGATCCGGAAGCGGAGAGAGTTGAGCTGAGGGCTCCCGCCTGAGGCCTTGCCCCAGATAGTGTCTGTGGACCAGATGGAGCCCATGTGCACCCCCAGGGAGCGCCGATGGTGTATGCTGCTGGGACTTCCCCTGTGTTCTGATCACTCCGCTGGGCAGCAGATTCCCCAACCGGGCTGGCGCACACAAGGTTAGCCTGGCCACCCAGGCCCTGAGTCCAGGCAAAAGCCTGGGAGGCCAAGGTCCGAGCAAAGTTCCCCTAGGGCTATGACTGTTAATTGGGTCCACCAGGTGACCAGGATGGTGGGCATGCGCCTGCGCTCCCTGAAAGCGCTGGGAGAGTCTGCTGTGCTAACAATCTCCTGGGTGGATTGACTCACAGATGGCCCACCAAGCCGCCTAGTTCTTGGGGTCAGTCCTGTGCCTTTTGGTGCCTAGACCCCCGCTTTGTTAGCCTCAGGCTATCCCCGTTATGGCTCTGCCCACCAGAGCTCTCTATCTTCCTGCAGGCAAAATGGCAGTGGGCGCGCAGGCCCGGGCAAAAAACCTCCTGGCTGGGTTGGCGCCCCGATGGCCCCCCGAACAGCCCAGGGCCTGGGTGCAGGCCAACGCCCGTCGGGCTCAGACCTCCGCAGTGTTGGCCTCGGATTATGTTTGTGTACCTCAGTCTGTCCGATGTCTCTGGAGTCCGAAACCAAGACGGAGGTGAGCCTCTCCTGACTGGTGGGAGGCCGAGTTCTAAAGTGGCTTCTATGCAGCGAAAGGCGCTGCAAAAGTGCAGCTGTTTGTAGACCGGCTGGTCAGCGAAGGTCAGTGGTCGTGGGCGCAGGGCCTAACTGGACCCTGTGTCGCCTTGGTTCCACTGCTGATGGCCCTTCAGCTGGACCAGCCACTGCTGTACTGCCGCCGCCACCGCTGCCGCCCGTGATATCCTTTTTAAACCCATTTTCCAGAAGGTGAGGAGGAAACCCTGAATGAAATCCCTGGCCCCCATGTGCAAGTATACAAGAAATGTGATCCAGACCAAATTTCATTTTTTTCAGGTCCTCTCTGTTTTCTATCATTTCTAAGTATCCCTGGGGTGTGTTGAATCTCTACACTCTCAGAAGAGTTGCCATCCATGTTGACTCAGTAGAGGTGTTTCTCAAAGTTCTCAAGGTTGCTTCCTGTGTGGTGGTTATCTTATGGCCCAGCACATATGAGAACCAAATTTCCTAAGACTGCCTGAAAACTTCTTTTAAAAAAACACCATTTAGTCCTCTGACCTAGGCTCAAAAGACAAAAGAAGCAGGAAAAAATGTATCGGAAGCTTCTTAATTTAAGATCCTATCACTCTGGGTGCAATTATCTAGACTTAACCATTATTGGCGATTGATGATACAGGCAAAGGGTAAAGTGCTCATGGGCCAACAAATCTCCTTGGGGAGCCTACTTTAAAGAGTAATAGATCACATAGAATGATCTCTGAATCACTCTTTCTTTCCTGAAAGGGGATATATTAGAATGGCTTACAGGATGCAGTCTGCCTTATTCCACAACAGCTGTATAGGAAGCAAAGTCCAAAAATCCAGAAGTTCTCAGTTCCTGAGTCTGGATGTCTCTGCTGGTCTTCAGTAGAAGGTGGAATAACAGACAAGCAAGCTCTATGCCGGCGAAGTAATAAGATTTGCTATCTAGGAGAGAGTAAGCAGGCAATGTGAAATATTTCTTCCTCTGTGTTCTAATATAGGCTTCAGGATGTGTGGCCCACGTTAAAGGTATTGGTTCCAGATTCAATCTCTGCATTAAAGCTGAGTGTCTTCTTCTGGGTGTGGTGAAACATGTCTTTAATCCAAACACTGTGGGAGTGAATCATGCAGGTAGAAATCTGTGAGTAGCCTGGTCTATTAATTGGCTTTCAGGACAGCCATTGGTCTTACAGAAAAACATGTTTCTCATGTTTCATGATAACAACAACTATCACAAAATTCTGTGGCTTTCTTGCTGTTTATTCAGATTAAATGCCTGTACCTTTCAAGCTCAAAAATATCTGCGTCAAAGTCCAGCCTTCCAACTTCAAAGACACCGATTACTTTCTACATATTAAACAAGTATTGGATTTTTGATTAACTGGAGATTTAATCAAGTTGACAACAAAAAATAGCTAGCGACCGCAGAGAGAGTTTCATGGAAAAATATAATATGAGCAGGACCTTGTAGACCCAAGATTGACACCAGGGGATTTGCAACAAAGAACAGCTGTAATCCAATTTATAAGTTCATTTATCAGTGATAAATACCAGGCAATCTTGGAGGTCATTTCTCTCACTGGATATCAGATGAGTGGTCAGATTCTCCAATTTATTTTCCTGCTCCATAATAACAATTGTTCGGGGGAGTATATTTGTGGCATACCCCAGCCTCCATAGCTAGAGAAGCACAAGTAAACTTGCAAAGTGGGAAGGTATAGAGAATATGCAGAGCATGCTGAGGACCAAACAGAAAGAGAGCACACCTGGAATCCAGTGAGAAACCAAAGACAATGGCACAGGCTTGAAATGCCTTCTCTCTGAATCTCAGCTCTCCCATCATTCTGTAGACATTTGGGTGTCTAAGTGGACAGGCATTTTGGCTGCCTCCCAACACATCCTTGTGATGACTTCAAAGATGGCCTCCCCATGATTGTTAGTAACTGCACAGGGTACAACTTGGCTTCAGAACCCCAAATATAAAGCTACAGAAACCAGAAAATAAGGCAGAGTCCCCAAGCACCCATATGCAGTCTTCATCATCAGATGCCCTATCATGGATTCTAGGCACATAACTGTGGATTAAATAGATGCATATGTCAAACCATCATCAAAAGACTGAACAATTTGTCCAACATAAAGACTAAAGCAATCTAGAGGTGGAAAAAATATCCAGTTTCTGATTCTGACAGTTGTTTGGCTGCATTAGAAATATGTCTGATACTCAATCTGCTGATTCAGTATGGTCAGGGCTCATTCTCTGGGCTAAGTTTGTCAGAGGAGGTCTGTGAATGTAAGGTCTCATAATAATATTTTGCTCTGAGTTACTATAATCTCATAGCCGCTGTACCTATAAAAGCAAACTGGAGGTAACATATTGAACTGACATAAATTGGGAAATATTTCCTCCCTGACTCTTTATGGACTTCTCTTCAGCCCAGGTTACACCCAAGTGGTCAGTAAGTGGAAAATATAAAAATTCACAATATAATAGCATTGGACTAATCAGTTTGTATCTTTATGGTGGACAAACTAATGTACTAGAATCCTTAACTTTAAGGAATTATAATCAGGAAATTTCATTAAATTCACTGTGTCAGCATTTCCTGTTACCAACTACTGGGAAGCCAGGCTCAAGTGTGCCTACTTCAGGATTTTTCACATCACTGCTCCATGACTCACTGTGCCTTTTCCAGGACCACATATTCCTTGCTGCTTTACAGTTAGATGAAAAGCCAGCTTCCTTTGGGTTCTCTCTCATTTCTCTAAGCTACCCATTCTCACTCTCAAGTAGATTCCTCCTCCATCTTGGAGACATAAATATGGTTGAAATCTCTAGGGATAATTGAAAGCCCTGAGAGCAGTGGGTGTTGTGACATCACTGGTGACATCACAGGGGATGCCCAGAGCTCTCCAGGATACACTAGAATGTTCAAACAAGCGATTGTCTATGTCATGGGGAACAGGCTTTGCCTTCGTTGTAATGCTCTCTCTCTACTGAACAGAAGCTGAGAAGCACATTCCAGGAGACTCTCCTGGGACACAAATGTTGATCACCTCCCTTTCAAAAGCCAGAGGTCTCAGCCACTGAGATTTGTCAGTGTCAGAACAATTGGAAAGTGGTGTGCTTTATTTCCAAATGTGTAAACTGTGGAGAACTGGGACAGGATGGAGAGAAGAGCCAGCCCATCAAGTTGGCAGCAGAAGACTTGAGATATCCACTTTCTTCCTAGGCTTTGGCCGCATGAACTTGTTAGAAGGCAGTTCCAGGGACACCTTCAGCATGTGGAGATTCAGGATGGGAGGGACATTCTCAGGACGGTCTTGCTTGGAGATTTTGCCTGTGGAGAGGAATTAGGAAAACAAGATAACTCAGGTCTGATACTCTGACCGAGAGATGAAAACACAGGGTAAAGTATATTCTCTGTATCCTATGCTCTGTCAGACAGGCTGTTAGAGACCCATTTCACCAGACACTCCCCAACAGTTGTGTATCCAAATTTGTCAACTAATGTCCTAATTCTCCATGTCCCAACCAGCTCTAGTCTGTCCCTCAGCCACTTCCAACCTATTTTAAAACTGAATTAACAACAGTATACCACACCTGAGTACCACCAAGTGTGGTCTAAATGTCTCAAATCTAACAACACCCAATTACTCTATGCAGATCAGAGCTCCTATTATCCAGGGGATAAGTGTTTTCTCGAGAGAGATAATGACCACCAAGCCTGAGCATAGACAATGATCTCTAGCCTGGTCTCTACAGTCCTTCCTTGCATGGGAAGGATATAGCTGTGAAGCCCTATGTGGCCATATATTTATAAATTTCATCTTCTCATGGAAAAGACAATTTTTTGCCCTGAATGTTAAGAATCCTAATTACAATCTTAAAATTAATCCAGAATTAGCTCACCTGTGATCCTAATCTGGAGGCTCAGAGATACAAGTTTCTGATCTGGATATTGGCGAGGAGATTTTGAAGCATAGAGTCTGTGAATTCCAGAAGATTAAGACATTAAGTTCAAGATCATCTGGGATTAAAGTCACAGTAGCACATTGCTTTAATCTTTCCACAGCCTCTGCTGGAGACGGACAGCCTTAAATCTGGGCCAAGTCTCCTGCTGGAGATTGACAGTCTTTAATCTGGGCCATGGCCCCTGCTAGAGACTGAAAGCCTTAAATCTGGGCCACACCCTCTCCTGGAGACCTACAGAAGGACATTGGAAGGAGGCAGACACTCTTTTCTGCCTGCTAGCCTTATGGGAATGAGCGACTGCTAGATCCTTGGACGTGCATCTAGAGCTACTGCTGACCATGTTTGGGAGTTGGACTACACACTGTGAGTCCTCGAGAAACTCCCTAAATATATAGAGACTACCGATATGTTCTGTGACTCTGAAGAACCCTGATTAATAAAAACATTGGAATGGGACAGTGGGGCACTGTGATGGGACAATGGGGCATTGTGATGGGACATAGGGGCATTGTGATGTGAAAATGTGTCATTGTGATGGGACAGGGGGCATTGTGATGGGACAGTGGGCCACTGTGATGTGATAGTGTGGCACTATGATCAGAGAATGAGACTGTGATGGGACAGTGGGGCATTGTGATGGGAGAGTGGGGTATTGGTTTGGGACAATGGGGCATTGTGATGTGACAATGTGTCATTGTGATGGGACAGTGGTGAATTGTGATGGGACAGTGGGACACTGTGATGGGACAATGGGGAATTGTGATGGGACAATGGGGCATTGTGAAGGGACAATGGGGCAATGTGATGGGACAGTAGGGTACTGTGATGGGACAATGGGGCACTGTGATGGCACATTGGGACACTGTGATGGGACAGTGGGGCACTGTAAAAGGACAATGGGGCATTGTGATGGGACAATTGAACATTGTGATGGGAGAGTGGGACATTTTGATGGGACAATGGGGCACTGTGATGTGACAATGTGTCATTGTGATGGGACAGTGGGGAATTGTGATGGGACATTGGGGCACTGTGATGGGACAGTGGGACATTGTGATAGGACAAAATACCAGTATGCCAACACAGAACCCAACAAATGCACTCACAAACATATGATGTTTCCAAGCTATGAAGACCCCTTGGGTATGGCACTTGCCTTAATAGCCTTCTGTTTCTCTGCATTCACAGCTGTGGTACTCTGTGTCTTTGTCAAGCACCATGACACTCCTATTGTAAGGGCCAATATCAGAATCCTCACCTACCTATTACTCATTTCCCTCATGTTTTGTTTTCTGTGCTCCTTTTTCTTCATTGACCATCCTAACAGAGCAACCTGTATCTTACAGCAAATCACATTTTGAATTGTATTCATTGTGGTTGTTTCCACAGTTCTGGCCAAAACAATCACTGTGGTTCTGGCTTTCAAAGTCACAGACCCTGGAAGAAGGTTGAGAAAATTCCTTGTATCTGGGACATCCAACTACATTATTCCCATATGTTACATATTCCAATGTATTCTGTGTACAATATGGCTAGCAGTTTCTCCTCCCTTTGTTGATATTGGTGAACATTCTGAGCATGGCCACATCATCATTGTTTGCAACAAGGGCTCATTTACTGAATTCTACTGTGTCCTTGTATACTGGCACTTGGAAGCTTCACTGTTGCTTTCTTTGCAAGAAATCTGCCTAACACATTCAATGAAGCCAAGTACTTGACCTTCAGCATGCTGGTGTTCTGCAGTGTCTGTGTCACCTTCCTCCCTGTCTATCATAGCAACAAGGGCAAGGCCATGGTTGCTGTGGAGATCTTCTCAATTTAGCCTCCAGTGCAGGAATGCTTGGAAGCATCTTTCTACCCAATATCTACATCATTTTAATAAGACCATACAGAAATTCTATCCAAAAGGTCAGGGAGAAATCATAATTTTAAATAAATAATTCAGGAATTCTGTCAAACGTTGACACATATCTATCAATTATTGGATTACAGTGCATGTATCTAGTTTTGAAATAACTCTCACTGTCTCCTCTACTGATGACTAGAAGTGATATCTGCCAATCTTCTGTACATTCTTCATAAAATCTTTACCCACTCCCTTGTTTTGTTTACTCTGGAAGAAATAAAATTCTCAAATCCTTATTACAAATTTATTCATCATATTGCTTTTGTGGACATTTCTCCTCTGGTATCTTCCAAGAAAATTTGATAAGAGTTGTATCTATGACCTTGTATAGAAAGTGAGTAACAGAACAGACATAGCTACAAATAGAAACCACGTATCAATTCAAACATACAAATTAACTAAATAATCTACATAGATGAAATCAGAACACAATTTATTTCCAGTTGGAGCACATATATGACAGTTCACTGCCTGTTTTTTCACCTATTATTCAATATATTGGACAGCAGTCTGAGGCAGAAAATTTCTTTTTCTGCTCTCAAGTACAAAATATTATATCAAACAATTTGTAAAAGCTGTGGAACCCAGTGGTTGAATTATGGAATAGCTGGAATAGGCTGACGAATAGGGTGATCCATAGGAAGACCAACAATCTCAACTACCCCAGACAACCAAGATCTGTCACACACTATGCCACTAACCAGGCAGCATAAAACAGCTGACATGAGGCCCTCACATGTATGGTATAGGACTGCCTGGTTTGGCCTCAGTGGAAGAAGACACATTGACACCCTGAGAATTGGTAGGACCCAGGATTTGGGAAAGTCTGAGAGTTGTGAGGCATGGATATACTCTTGGAGATGGGAGAGGAAGTATGTGAAGAGGAAGAGTCAGGGGGCAAATAAGGAGGTTGATAACTATATAAGTTTAAATAATAAAGAATAAAGAATTAAAAGAACAGAATAAAATAAAAAGCACGTAGATATGTGAACATTGCAATTATAATGAATGTATGGAAGGGATTGGTAAAACAACTGACATAGGCATGTAGTTATTTTTTATCAGAGTCTGCCCTTGGTGTGTAGTTCTGAATGAGGTCCTTGACTCAAACATTCTGGAAGATATAATGGGAGCCAGATGTTTTGATTACACTGCTTCCTAGAAAATGACATTTCCAAAAATACAGTTGGGTGCATGTAGATGTACTAAATCCTTCGTATCTGTCAATTCTCCTTACAAAATGGGATGCATAATGGATTTAAAATGCATCAACATTAACAAAACCCCTCCTCAAGGCTAGAGTGTGCTTCCAGTCCTGGGCCAGACCTTTCACATATCTCAGGTCAGGTTTGCACTCCCATAGCATTTGTGCCTGTCCTCCAAGAACCTCATCCATTTGCACTCCCACCCAGCACTGGAGGAGGACACACCATTGCAACTGAGGCTGCTCAGCTGCTTTCTCCTCCCCCTGGTTGGCAGTGATCCTGCTCTCATCATGAACTGACTTCATAGCTTGCTTAAGAATTACTCACAGCACTTCCCCTTCTTCTTCTTCCTGAAATCAAGGTGGATAACCTGTTACTTGAATTGCAGTGGAGGTGTAAAGCTGGTCCCTCACTAGAAGGAGCCCAATTAAAAGCCCAGGCTCTTAATATTATAGAGGGATTTTAGGAGACACGTGTTTTCTAGGTGGCTTCATACAATTCCCTTCTATTAGATGATATATATGAATAAAACACAGGAGAAAACCACGAAATATATGACAAACACTGTGGAGCACTATTGTTAGTCAGCACATTTTTCTCAATGGCAAAGTGGGGAAAAAACACAGTTGTATCAGCACAGGTTCTCAAAATCAACAGATCTCATTGAGTAAGTGAATTTTTCTGTGTATGTAGAAAGTGGATTTATTATAATGTCTCAGAGACAGCTGTCCTCTTCTTCAAATCATTTGGACCATTTGTTTTCTTGTAGAAACATCATACATGCTTTTTTTGATTCTGCAGCATGTGTCCAAACCATTTTGTGTTTTACACTACAGATTGAGAGGGCAGGTATGAATCTAATAGTTCTATTTTAACCTGTGACTAGTTTTGTTTTCTTGGTTTTTACAGATTTCATATTTTTTGTATGTATTGTGTTTTCAATATTGTGTGGCAAGGGGAGGTTTTTTGTTCCAATCTATTTGGTATTTTGGATGCTTCTTGTACCTTAATAGGAATCAAAGTTTTAGTTTAGAAATTATTCATTTAAGATTTCATTAAAACTGCTTCCTTGTCCTTTGAGCTGTTATTCGTCTTCTATTACAGTCAATTGTAGTATTTGCTTTTGATATGTTGCAGTGTTCCTGATTATTTAGTGCCGGGAAACTTTTAGACTCCAGATATTTTTTGACCAGTAAGTCCATTTATTTTATTTATCTTCCTTTCCTGTTTGGTATGTGAATCTTGCTTCTGTAGTGGTTAGCATTCAGGAAATTTCAACGGCCTGCTCTCAGGGACTTAGCACTTGCTTAACTCATTACCTGCCTCCATCAACTACTGCTGATGTCAGGTGTGCTTTATATACATGGAGCACTAGATTCAGCTGCTCTCTATATTTGTTCCCTGTTTCTGTTCTCTACATACACCCCCTCTATAGTCTTTGTCTACTCTCATCATACTCTCTCTGCTCCCCATATGTGTTCCAGTCTGGAGGTCCTCTTGTGTACCTCTATCCCTTTCCCAGATTCTCACTTCAGTCCTTTCCACAAAACAACCTGTTTTGTATCACATCTCTTGCATGTTTTAATTTTTAAGGACCTGCTGTGACAGGACAGCTTGGATTTCTTGGTGACATATTTCCCTGGCTTATCTTCATTATATTCCTATGCTGGTCTCTAGGCATCTGGGTTTGAGGTGGTAATAGGTCTAGATACTGGTCTCTGGGTTTGTCTTGTTTGGGTGGTAATTTTATTCCTGAGTTACTGTTTGCTGTCTGTATTTTCAGAGAATTTTGGTTGAGTGTTTCCGTTTTTCCTGATTTGTTTGGTGGGTATGGTCAAGAGGGAATGCTTGCTAATGTTGTAAGCTTGAAGAAGTGGCAGGCAGAAAGATATGATCTTAGCCATCCACCATGAGACATAGTAGGAGATAGGTTAAGCTCATAGGTTGATGGCTCATAGTAGGTCTCTGGTGTTTGTACAGTGTTAGGGACAGCTGTGGAAATTGCATGTGGAATAACAAATAGTGAGGTAAATCTTATGGAAATCCTACATAATTTCCTGGCAGGCACGGTACGTGGTTGAAAAGGAGTGTACATTCCTGTCTACTTGAAAAGGAGGAGGTATTCTGTACCACTGTACATCGGAACAATATGACTTTGTTTCAGATTTTAAATGATCTGACTTTCAAGATATTGCCTTGAGTATCAGAAGACACTTAAACCATGTAGGAGCTCCTGTAGACTATTAGGATCACTGTAGACTGAATGCATTTTCATTACAGAATAAACATGAGCCTATAGCATCCAGGGTCAGAATGAAGTTGATTGGGTCCTCTGTGTATCCCCAAACAGTGGGGCTTCAAGTTTCTGCTGGGTTAACTGCATCCTCTCCCACTGAGGCCAGATGTTGGAGTCCAGTTAAAGGAACAGATACCAAAGATAGGCAGCAGCTTTAGGGACAGCCCTTGTTCCAGTTGTTGGAGGACCCTCATGAAGACTAATCTGAACTTCTGCTACTTATGGGCCAGGGGCCTTATTCCAGCCTGTGTCTGCTATTTGGTTGATTGCTCAGTCTCTTAATGTCCCCAAGGTTAAAGTCTGCTAGACTACCTGTGGAGTTCTGACCATCTTCAGGGCATTCAATACTTCCCCACATCTTTGTTAGGAATCTCCAAGGTTGATCCCATGATTCACTGTGGTTCTCTGTATCTATTTCCCTCAGCTGCTGGGTGAAGCCTCTCATTGGACACTTATACAAAGCTCCTGTCTGGGAGCATAACATTGTATCCATAATAATGTTAAAGATTGGAGATTGTCCATAAGGTGTGTCTCCAGTTGGGTGAGATTTCACTGGGCATTCCCTCATTCTTTGCTCCAGGTGTGCCCCTGCATTTCTTTTATATGGGACAATTTTTTTTTCTGTCTATCTACTGTGGTGTAGTTGAAACTGATCCTTCAGCTTTCTTCTCATGCTCCCATATAGTCAGTATTTGGACTCTGTCCCTAAATCACATAAGATGCTTTAGCCCCATATGCATTTAATGCTAATCTATTTTGCAAGCCTGGTGGTTTAATATTTTTTTTTAATTTTATTCATTTGTTTTTGTTTTTCAAGACAAAATCTCTCAGTGAAATCCTTCCAGTCCTGATAGTTGGTATAGGAACCACATATGCCACCTGACACGGTTTTGTACAATAGGGATATGCTTTTGTGAAACTTTTAATCCTCAAGTTTCACTTTGAAATTTGGCCAAATAGATAGGTTATATTCTATTTCTCAAGTTGATATGTGTTTATTACATCAATACTATTGGAGGCTTCAGAGTCCTTGGATTCCATGGATATGATGCACATTCTCACACTTGTGGTTGTTCTGAAATGTTTGAATAAATAGTAATTGCCTATGTGTATGAATATGAATATAGTATCTCTTCTTTACTGTTGTCAAAAGATGACCTCAGAAGTCTTGATCTTGAAGTAATGAGTAGATGTTGGACACCATGTGTATGTGAGAAATTGACAAACGCAATGTGGTTGAGCTCTCTCTCCTGCCCAAATTAATTATTTATGATCAACATTTGTCTTACTATGTTTTCATCTGTTCATTTGTAACTGTTTAAGCATTAATTCCATTTTAGCAAAATTTTATTAATGTTAGAGTTTAAACTGTTGCACTTCATGTTTCTACAATATGAATATGGACGTGAAGTTAATGTGTAATTCTTTGTGGGAACTTTTAGTAAATAACTGTGAGTTCTCTATCATTTTTGTTTCCTTGGTTTATTTAAGTCTTAATATATAACTTTTGGTCTCCTAGAGCACATGACATAGGCCATGTCGGCATCCAGCTCTATGACATACACCTGCCTGTACCCCTTTGATTACAGACATTGCAAATACACCTAGCTTGCCCATAGCTTTTTAGTTAGTAATTGTTTATACAATTTTTCAGATGTGTGCTCAGTATTGTGGATATTTCCCATGCTTTTCTCTTTCATTTGGCATTTCTCTGGCAAGGCTGTATCCTATTCAAAGTGTTCAAAAGCAACACAGGTGAATCTTATAATTCAAGCTCCTTCTAAAATGACACAGTGATTGTAAATTCTGAGTCAGAATATAGGTGGAGCAAGTGCCAAAATTATATGAATATGTTTTCGAAAAAGCATGTATTTCCTTTACATTGATGCTAGTATCATGCTTTGTGTTGTACACATGTATGGGATATTTAGGAAGCAGTGACTTTTGATGATGTGCATGTGAACGTCAATGAGGAAGAATGGAATGTGCTGGATCCTTCCCAGAAGAATCTCTACAAAGATGTGATGTTGGAAACCTATCTGAACCTCAAAGATATAGGTAAGACTTATTTTTTTCTAAAGGAAACAAATGTTTATTGTTTATTGATGGTCATCTATTATTTTAATTGGGAATAATGAAGATTGAGCTGAATAATTCAGTTTCACTAAATTTTCACTGTAACTTCCATGGGACAGTGAAAATTCACAGTACCTTGAATTTTTCCTAATTTCCAATAGTATGTCATTCATTTCTGATACTGTGTTTTAGGCTATAATTGTGTAGACAATCATCTTGAAGAACATTTTCAAAGTAGAAGACAAGAAAGGTAATTTTCATGTGTAAACTGATACAAATTTGCATTTGTGGAATTTTTCATATCTTTTGGAATCTCCAACAAAAAGCATGAGTGTGAAATAGTAGTCCTTTAAGTGTAGCTATGATTATAATATTCTTACAAAACCATGTACCTCAAGATCCAATATCTCATTTGTGTATCCATTTGATAAGTAGCTATGTTAAAGCTGTTCTGTGGACCTGCCAATCTGTATAGTCTCATAGTACTTAGATATTGTACATTGAATAATGATAAATTTATATCCTAAACATTCTAGTAAGCAAATAGCCTATAGTATAATTGGTGATACTCATATTCTTGTAGTAATATGGTTAAGTTTTGTGAGAGGGCATTTTAGGAGAATCAAGAATGTTGTTGTTGACAAACATTAATCTATATTGCACATGTTATGAGGAACAGAAATTCAAACAGTTTAAATGCAATGTGTAAACCTTTCATTTGTCATTCTTTTTATTTTTAAATTAGGTATATCATTTGTCACAATGGATAAAAACCATGTGAGCATAGGGACATTGAAAGCAGCAACATAAAGTTTTTGTTCTTAAATAATGAGAAGATATATAGTATTCTGTGTTTGATAGATATTAGGAATATGATAGACATTTGCGATTAATTGGATTTATAGTTTTATGGGGAACATCCCCAAAATCAAAGCGTAGAAAAGCATTATGGGTACTAGGAATTTGGAAATACTTTTGTGTGTCCTAGTTCACAGTCCAATGTGTTGTAATTCATACTACAACTAAAACTATGAATGCAGTCAGTGTTATAAAAATCAGAGTTGTTCAAATTTTCTTCAGAAAGCTGAAGTACATCATATAAAAATCTCATATAAAAAGAGTTCGTTATAAATATAAGCCATGTAATAACCATCACAGGTGTCTTAAACAACTCCTGATGAGGGCAAACACCATGAACATGCAAAGTGATAAAACCTTAAGATCTGATGCTTCTTTACCTTTAGTCCAAATTGTAAACATAATTCATATTGATTACATGATTGATCAGCGTAATGAGTGTGATAAAAATTATACATTTGCTAATTATCGTTGCAGGCATGATAAGAAGTCAGAGTTGAGAGAAACCCTATGAGAGTAATCAATGTGGTACAGCCTTTGCAAAACCCAGTAAACTCCAATATCATAAAAGGATACATACTGGAGAGAAGACTTATGAATGAAATCAATGTGGTAAAGCCTTTTTATATCACAGTTATCTCAAAAGACCTAAAAGAACACATACTGGAGAGAAACATTATAAATTTAATCAATGTGGTAAAGCCTTTGTAGCATCCAGTCATCTCCAATATCATAAAAGAACACATACTGGAGAGAAACCATACGAATGTAATCAATGCGGAAAAGCCTCTGCAAGTCACAGTGTTCTCAAAAGACATAAACTGACACATACTGGAGAGAAATCATACGAATGTGATCAATGCGGAAAAGCCTCTGCAAGTCACAGTGTTCTCAAAAGACATAAACTGACACATACTGGAGAGAAACCTTATGAATGTAACCAATGTGGTAAAGCCTTTGCAAGACCCAGTGATCTGCAAAATCATAAAAGAACACATAGTGGAGAGAAACCTTATGAATGTAATCAATGTTTTAAAGCCTTTTCATGTCACTGTAATCTTTAAAGACATAAACTGACACATACTGGAAAGAGACCCTATGAATGTAACCAATGTGGTAAAGCTTTTGCAAGACCCAGTGATCTCCAAAATCATAAAAGAACACATACTGGAGAGAAACCTTATGAATGTAACCAATGTGGTAAAATCTTTGCAAGACCCAGTGATCTCCAAAATCATAAAAGAGCACATACTGGAGAGAAACCTTATGAATGTAATCAATGTTTTAAAGCCTTTTCACGTCACAGTAATCTCCAAAAACATAAGAAAACACATATTCGAGAGAAACCTTACGAATATAATCAATGTGGTAAAACCATTGCAACACCCATTCATCTCCACTATGATCAAAGAACACATACCATACAGAAACCTTATTAATGTAATCAGTGTGGTAAAGTATATTCAGAAGGGAGATATCTGCAACTTCTCTGCCCTAGAAAGAAACCTACTGAGTATAATCATGAATTAAGTGGGAGTTAGGGGGCTATCATTTTAGGAATATGATAGACATTGGTGCTTGTGATTATTTCCACTCTGAAGATGGTTCTTTTGATGCCTTGGCAAAGAAGATTGCTGCCTTTTACCCTTGTCTAAAGAGTTTCCTTGAGGTTATGTGAAAGAGATTGCTTTGACAAAGTAAGTCTTGAAAATCACCACATAGAATTTGGCCTTACAGTTTTTAACAAGTATACAAAAAATGAAATGAAAAATACAAAATGTAAGGTTCAAAATGCAAGGCATCACCAGGATGTTGAAGGAAGCTAAATCCTTTGATTAAGTATATTCAATGATGTTAAAGGAATGGCTACATTAGGGCAAGATTCCATCCAGCTAAAGATAAGGATTTGCAGTTGTATGAATGGGAAATGTATCACGTTAGGAATTATTTTTACCTGGTTATTGTTTTCATGTGGAGATATGACGATACAAGTATGTGTCAAACTGAGAAGGTATCTTGATTGCTATTCTGGGTTTTCAATTTGTTATTTTATTTTCTGAAGGAAACAAATGTTTCTTGGTGATAATTTAGTTTCACTGAATTTTCACTGTAACTTGCACAGTACAGTTAAAATTCACAGTACTTTTAATTTTGCCTATTTTCCAATAGTACATCATTCATTTTCTGGTACTGTGTTTTAGGCTATAATTGGGAAGACCATCATCTTGAAGAACATTATCAAAGTAGTAGAAGACATGAAAGGTAATATTTATGTGCAAGCTGATACAAATTTGTCTCTGAGGAAATTTTATTTTCTTATGGAATCTCCAGTAAAAAGTGTAAAATAGCTGTCCCTTAAGTTTAGCTATGATTATAATATTTTTGAAAACCATGTTCCTCAAGACCTGATATCTGGTTTGTGTATCCATCTGATAAATAGCTCCATTAGAGCTATGCTGTGGACCTGACAATCTGTCTCGTCTCATAGTATTTAGAAATTGCATATTGAATAATGATAAATTTATATCCAAATCATTCTAATAAGCAAATAGTCCATAGAAAGTTTGATGTACTCATATTCTTGTAGTAATATAGTTAAGTTTGGTGAGAGGGCACTTTATGAGAATCAAGAATGCTGTTATGGAGAAACATTAGTCTATATTGTACATGTTATGAGAAACAAAAATTCAAACAGTATGAACGCAGCGTGTAAGTCTTTCATTAATCACTCTTTTTTATTAAGTATATCGTGCCACAATGGATAAAAATCAAGTGAGCATAGGGATATTGAAAGAGGAAACATAAAATTTTTGTTCTAAAACAGAAAGATACATAGTATTCCACCTTTGATAGTAATTAGGAATGTGAAAGAAATTTGTAATTAGTTGGTTTTCTAGTTTTACAGGGAATATCCCAAAACGCATTGTGTATAAAATATTTATGGGTACTAGGAATTTGAAAATTCTTCTCTGTGTTGAAATTCATACTAGAAAAAGATATGAATACAATCAGTGTTATAAAGATCAGAGTTGTTCTACCTTTCTTCAGATAGCTAAAATACATCATATAAAAATACCATATAATATGAGGGTGTTATAAATATGAACCATGTAATAATCATCACAGGTGTTTTGAACAACTCATGATGAGTTAGAACACCACGAACATACAAAGTACTAAAACCTTAATAACAGATGCTTCTTTAACATTAGACCAAATTGTAAACATAATTCATATTGATTGAATCGGAGTAATGATTGATAAGATCAGAGTAATGAATGTGGTAAAGTTTTCTCATGTGCTAATTATTGTTACAGACATGTAAGCAGTCATATTGGAGAGAAACCTTATGAGCGCACTCAATGTGATAAAGACTTTGCAAGACTGAGTAATCTCCAAAGACATAAAATGAAACATATTGGAGACAAACCTAATGAATGTAAACCTTATGAATGTGGCAAAGCCTTTTCAATTCGGAGTAATCTCCAATGTCATAAAATAACACATACTGGAGACAAACCTTATAAATGTAATCAATGTCATAAAGTCTTTGCAACACCACATGATCTCCAATATCATAAAAGAAGACATACTGGAGAGAAACCTTATGAATGTAATCAGTGTGGTAAAGCCTTTGCAAGACCGAGTAATCTCCAATATCATAAAATGACAGATACAGGAGAGAAACTTTATGAATGCAGTCAATGTGGTAAAGCTTTTGCCCGTCACATTGATCTCCAATATCATAAAAGAACACATACTGGAGAGAAACCTTATGAATGTAATTAGTGTGGTAAAGCCTTTGCACAGCACAGTACTCTCCAATATCATAAAATAATTCATACTGGAGAGAAACCTTATGAATGTAATCAATGTGGTAAAGCCTTTGCATGTCACAGTGTTCTCCAAAGACATAAAAGAACAAATACTGGAGAGAAACCTTATGAATGTAATCAATGTGGTAAAGCCTTTTCATATCAGAGTAATCTCCAATATCATAAAATTACTCATACTGGAGAGAAACCTTTTGAATGTAATCAATGTGGTAAAGCCTTTGCAAGACAGAGTAATCTCCAATATTATACAATGACTCATACTGGAGAGAAACCTTTTGAATTTAATCAATGTGGTAAAGCCTTTGCACATCACAGTAGTTTCCAATATCATAAAAGAACACATACTGGAGAGAAACCTTTTGAATGCAATCAATGCGGTAAAGCTTTTGCCCAACAAAGTGATCTCCCATATCATTAAAGAACACATACTGGAGAGAAACCTTATGAATGTAATCAGTGTGGTAAAGCCTTTTTGTGTCACAGTAGAATTCAAAGACATAAAAGAACACACACTGGACAGAAACCTTATTAATGTAATCAACGTGATAAAGTCTATTCACAAAGGGAAGTCTCCAAAGTCTCTCTGCTAGCCAAAACCCTAATGAATATAATCATTTATTAAGTGGGAGTTATGAGGCCATCATCGTAGGAATATGATAGTCATGGGTGCTTCGGATTATTTCAACTCTGGAGATGGTTGTTATGATGTTTTAGCAAAGAATGTTGCTGCCTTTAGCGCTAGTCTGATTAGTTTCCTTGAGGTTTAGGTAAAGAGATTTGCATTATTTGGATTGACATAGTAAGTCTCAAAAATCACCATATAAAATTTGGCCTGACAGTTTTTTTTTAAATTTTATTCGATATATTTTTTTATTTACATTTCAAGTGATTTCCCATTTTCTGGTTCCCCACTCCCTGAAAGTCACATAAGCCCCCCCCATCCCTCCTGACAGTTTTAACAACCATAGAAAACTAAGAAAGGAAAAATACAAAATGCAAGGATCAAAATGCAAAGCATCATTAGTAAGTTCAATGAAGTAAAATCCTGTGATCAAGGATATTCAATGATATTAAAGGAATGGTTACATTAGGGCAAGGTTCCATCTAGCTAACCTTATGGTATTGCAGTTTTATGAATATGAACTGTGTCGTGTTAGGAATTATTATTACCTGGTGATTGTTTTCATGTGGAGATACAAAGTTACAAGTATGTGTCATGCAGAGAAGACATGGATCTCGATTGCTTTTCTGGGATTTCAATTTAACTTCTAAAAGGAAAAGCTTATCTCCAGGCATAGTGTTATATGGTTTTTATCCCAGCGTTCAGGAGACAGAGTCCTGCAGATCTCTTGAGTTCAAGTTTAATCTCCTGAGCAAGTTCCAGGACAGCCAAAATCAGGCAGTGAAATTTTGAAAAATAGAATGTGGATGGTAATGTAATGGAAGGGACCATATTTCAACCACATCAAGTGACAGATCTCAGCAGATTTGTCTATGTGGCTCTGAATTTAGAAGCAAGAATAGAATTGACTATTGAGACAAAGGTGAATAGCTATAGTTCACGAATTAGACATGATGGAGAAGAAATCAGCATCACTTTCTTGAAATCTTCTCTGTAGTGTTCTCTGAGTGACAAAGAAAGAATGTTTTAGAGATTGCCAGTGTTGGACCTAGTGCTGCAACTGGACTTGGTCATGTGTAAGAATCACCCAGGTGGTACTTGTTTTGAATGCATGAAGTTGTCATGAAGAGCTACTGAGGCTTCACATCACTGATTGAGCATAAGAGGCTATAGGTCAAGCCTCTGTTGCATAAGAAGAACCAGCATCCTGAAGATGCCAGTATCATTGGATAAGCAGCAAGAACAGAAATAGCAGGAGAGTGGAGTAAACAAGAGCTTATTGTGATAAAGAAGACATAGCTGGAAAAGTGACCCAATCTCTTTGGAGGAGCAGAGATGATCATGTGTGGACCCAAGACACTGAAAAAAAAGCTGTGATATTGAAGTTATTTTGGAGACTCCAAGATCTTGAGATGTTAGAATTTTGTATTACCTGCTCAGGAAAACTGCATTCAGGGAATAAAACCACTCGACGTCCAAGAATTCTGCCACTTTGCACAAAGCAGAAAGGAGTTGGGGATCTGACGAACACTTTGACAACATATATGGAGAAGCAGAATTTAGAGATTGCTCAGCTGGCTTGGGACTTATTTAGGTCCAGTATTTCCTTATGCTTCCTTTATGAATGGTGAAGTATATACTGTGAATTTGAATGTATATGATGTGCTTCTTTGTGTTTTAACATGATTAATGTTACAGGTTACAATTAACTTCAGAGGAGTCTTTGAACTTTGGACTCAGCATTTTTGGGACTGCTATACGCAATGGGAATTTTGAATTAGGAGCTTATGTATTCTACATGGTTAAGTATGATCCATATACAACCATGTGTTTGAACAATCATATGTGGACCAGGCAGTGGAATGTAGTAATTTTTTACACCAAGGCAAGGGAGTGGCATTATGAGATGGTTTGTCCTCATAGAAGGAAGTACATCACTGTACAGGTGGGCTTTGAAATTACTTCCAGTGCTGAAGAAACCCTCCTATTACGTCCATAGAAGACAGTCTCTTCCTAGCTGCCATTGAAAAAAGAGGCAGAACACTCGGCTTCTTCTCCAGCATCATGTCTGCCTTCATGCCTGCCTTTCTTCCTGCTATGATAAAAATGGACTAAATCTCTGAAACTGTAATCCAGCCCCAATTAAATGGTTACTTTTGTAGGAGTTGCCTTATCCATGATGACTTTTCACAGCAATGGAAACGAAAGAAGTAACACTGTGAGTTCATTTAATGTTATCGAGACCGCACAATCCTGTAGTATTTATTTTCATGAAAGAATATGTGTTAGAGGGAAATCTCATGAATGTGTTTATTATAATGAAGCCTTTGCACACCTCTATATTCTTCATAATTATGAAATCATTCATGCTGGAGAGAAATTCTATGAATGTTAGCTATGTGACAAAGTATTTATGTTATGGGATCCACTGAATTTCAACATAATTCAAAAACCAGAACAATGCAAATGATAAGAATCTTTTGTAGTCAACTTGCTACTCATTAATCAGCACCACAAAAATATACCCAGAAGCTTAGCCATTGATTTACATTTTTTTTTTGTATTTTTTTAGTTAGTCGTGTATCCAACAACTTTCCTGAACATGTTTATCAGCTCAGGAATTGCCTTTGGGAAATTTTGGTTCACTTATGCATATGACCATGTCATCTTCAAATAAATGTAATTTTAATTACTACTTATTAATTCATGTTGATTTCATCCTCTTCAGTTATTTTGTTCTAGTGAAATTTTAGATAGTACTTTTAATAGATACAAAGAGAAGGAAACACCTTTTCTTGTTTGTGAATTAGGGGAACTGATTGTAATATCTGTCCATTTAACTTAATGTTGGCTATAGCCTTGCTGTAATGTGATGTTAGTATATGTATGTATTTCCCTTATGTGCTTATTTACTCCAAGAATTTTTCCATAAAGTGGTGTTGGATATTGTAAGAGAAATTTCATCATCTAATGAGATGTTTCGTTCTGTATATATTAAATAAATAAATAAATAAATAAATAAATAAATAATTCTTTTTAAAATATCTGCCAGTGCTATTTAATATTCCCTCTGAGAAAGGAGTCCAAGCCCCATGTCCAGAGGTTGCTGAGTTAAAGTATCTTTCTGTAATTTCTAAATGTTGCCTCCAACATTTGTTCTCAAACTGAAGTCCTTTGAGTAGCATACATGTAGTGTGTTATGTTTAGTTACTTGAGTGTTTTGAGACAGGATATTGCTGTGTAGTCAACAACTGCCCTAGAATTCACTGTGTCTTCTAGGTTGACTGGAGCTAACTGCAGTCTCTTGGTTTACAAGTGCCTAGTGATGTGTGTGTATGGTGGGGGCAGTGTATGCATGCCTCACATGGCTAGACTTATGTTTTTAAAGAAGTTCTTCAGAGCCTGGGGAGGGTTGAGGTATGTCCTGATCTCAGAGTAGGTAAAAAAATGATCAACAAGTACTAACTAAAAACAAGGACATTTTACTGGCATTCTTTAATAAACTTAAGAATTTCATTAAGTGCAGTTTGTTTGCAAGGTTGGGAAAAATGAGGTTTTGAGTCATATTTATGCTTCTGTTGTATGTTAACTAGGCCCCATAATAATGTAAAGAAAGTACCCATCTGGGAATCCTAGGTTCATGGACTTTCATTGGAGGCGAGAAAGAAGATTTTGCTATTATGAAAACGAGGACTAGGAAGGCAGATTAGAGGAAAAAAATAGAAGCTGTGTTCACAAAGCACAACAAACAAATTCTTTGACTTAATCCTGAGACTTACCCTAACTCGGATATTTCTTCTTTGTCTAATAGGGATACTATTGACTCAGTGGGACCATCAAGAATAATGGTGGCCAACTTTACCCTAAACCTGAGACTAAGCCTGAGACTTATCCTAAATCTCTAATCCTATCTTAACATCTTAATTTCTTAAATATCCTAACCCTAACAACCCTTGTCCTGATTCTAACCATAACCCTCTAATCCCCAACACTAACTAACCCTGGTTACTGGGGGGGGGGCATTTCTTAATTATATCTTTTAAATTGAGAGCCCTTTCTCGCTCTTGATCTTCAGAGTTGTTCAGATCCACTTTGATTTAGGCTATAGATGCATTTACAACCTATATATGGGAAGGTCATTTTTTGTTTTGTTTTGTTTTTTTTTTTATTTCTACTAATTTATTTTACAAAACAAAGGTGATTTGTTTGACTTTTCTATTTTAAAACTCAAATTGGACATAATTATTTCTTAAGTATTTTGTGTAAGTTCCCGCAATGTGAAATTAACCAGTCTTTGATTTATTTAACTTCCCTTGGCTGACAGCCTTTATCAGGACATTTTATTAACTACCCTTTCTATATACATAGGAAAATTCATTTTTTTGTATGATTTGAGATAGGCTTATCTAGAAAATCTATACTAATCCAACTTTGTTTTTTCCCTATTTTGCCACCAATGAAAATGTGCTGGATAAAAATAGTGCTCAACTGTGATTCCCTTATGCATCTGGCTTTTCATCTGAGGCTGTCTGATACCTATCATCTGTTTAAGGGAGCTTAAGTTTACCTGAAGCTTACCATTAGTTTACCTGAAGTTTACCATTAAGCCATAACCAAAATTTTGGTTTGTTTATTTGTTTGTTTGCTTTGTGACAGGTTTTCTCTCAATAGCCCTGGCTTTCCTGAAACTCACTTTGTCAATCAGGTTGGCCTGGAACTCAGAAGTTTACAAGCCTATGCCTCCCAAGTGCTGGGATTACAGGCATGCACCACTACTGCCTGGCTAAAACTCTGTTTAGTAAAAATGCATCATTAATGTTAATAGCCTGGGTCATGCATTGGGTCATCCATTACTGGGACACGTTGATACCTCCAATGCACCTTGAACAATGTGTGCATTCACCATGATTATGGGAAGAAGACAAGTGCTTTGAGGAATACTCAGGCAAGGTCTGAAACCAGGTCCTCTTAATTGCAGGGTCTTGGTTCACAGAGGGGAGGAACAGGCAGCTGATCAGCCTCAGCTGGAATGATGAGTCCGCCCCCAGGACTGGGTGGAGTGAGATTCCTCTTGGAAGCTTAATTCAAATTCTAATGGAGTGCAAGCCCCTCTTGATATTTGGTTTTGTCCCTAGACTGGAAGTACACTTTAACCTAAGGAGGCTTGATTCATTGCTCAATCAAGGCTGCCAGACAGACCTCCAGTCAGACAAAGAGGCGGGATCTTCTGGGTGCCTTTCTGTGTGTTTGCTGTGGCTGTGAAAGCTTGAATGGTTCTCTGCGCTCTGCTGTTGGGTGCTGTGAAGGGACATCAGGGAAACTCTGAAATCCAGATATGTTGAGCACAGGATTATCTTCCCACATTGGGGAGGAACATTAGGCTGAGCAGTGGGTGCTGGGGTGGTGGGTCCACTATGGGGTTGGTTTGGAAGCATCAGCCAGATGTGACTTCCTTTGAGATTTCCAGTGGTGCTTCTTACTTGCAAGTTCAGGCCATGACCTCTGAATAACTTAAGTATCATGACTGATTGTACTTCTGTTCGAAACATCAGGACCAGTTGCTTTCTTGTAGAAGCATGGGTGGTTTCTGTGACTATACAGCACCTGTGTCCAAACTATTTTTACTTTTATAATATACATTAAGAAGGCAGAATTAGGCCTGCAGAGATGGCTCAGAGGTTAAGAGATCTGGGTATTTTTACATAGGCCAAGAGTTCAATTCTTAACAACCACATGGTGGCTCATAACTGTATGTAATGGGATCTGGTGCCCTCTTCTGGCCTGCAGGAATGCATGTATGGAGGACTTTGCTTAAGTAATGAATTAAATCCTTAAAAAAGAAAAAGGATATGAATCTAATAGTTCTGATTTCATACATTACTAGTTTTTATTTTGTTTAGTTTGTTATTTTTTCTGCTGTAGTTTATTTATATTTCTTTAAATTATATGTTTAGTATTTTGATTGCTATGTGGCAAAGGGACTTTTCCCCAATCTGTTTTGTATTTTTGATGCTTCTTGTACATTAACAAGCATCTTCTTTAGTGTAGGAAAGTTTTTATTTATGATTTCATTGGAAATATTTTCTAGACCTTTATGTTGATTGATCTTCTTCTTCTTCTTCTTCTTCTTCTTCTTCTTCTTCTTCTTCTTCTTCTTCTTCTTCTTCTTCTTCTTCTTCTTCTTCTTCTTCTTCTTCTTCTCCTCCTCCTCCTCCTCCTCCTCCTTCTCCTTCTCCATCTCCTCCTCCTCCTCCTCCTCCTCCTGCTCCTCCTCCTGCTCCTCTTCCTCTTCTTCTCCCCCTCCCTCTCCTTCTTCTCCTCCTCATCATCTTTCTCCTTCTCCTCCTTCCTGAATATGTCTTAAAAACTAAACTAAACTGACTTAATCAAATGAGGTTGTATGAGGCAAGGTAGAGTATTAAGAATCTAAGGATGGTGCATTATTTCCTGGCTGGTATTACTTATCTTCCTATGCTGGTGTCTAGGCATCTGCATTTGTGGTGATTCTAGGTATAGGCAAGGTTTCTCATTTTGTATAGTTTGTGTGGGAGGATATTCCTGTGTTATGGTTTGCTCTCTAGAATTTCAGAGAGTGTTGGCTGAGTGTTGCCCCTTTTACTGCTCTGTTTATTGGGTATGTTCAAGAGGGAAGGCTGGCTAATGTTGAAATCTATGATAGGAGCTGGGGAAGAAGACATAATCTTAGTAACGCACATGGAGATGTAGTCAGGAGAGAGGTGAAGCTGCCAACATTTCAACATTTCAGATATACAGTCATCTGAAGGAGCCTCAGTTGAGGGTGTGTTCTCATCGTACCCTGGACAGCTACTCTTTGGTTCTATAAGAGAGAAGGCTGAGCAAACCAGGGGAAGCAAGCCAGTAAGGGACATCCCTCCATGTCCTCTGCATCAGCTCCTGCTTCCTGACCTGCTTTCCCTTTCCTACCCAACTTTCCTCTCCAACTTTCCTCTTGGTCAAGATGTTTGTGCAGGAATAGAAACCCCGACTAAGACAACGGGGAATGAAAATGAGTAGCAGTTGAGCCTTGCCAGTATGAAAGGCCAAGAAAGATCAGGGGAGGGGTGAAGACACAGGGGCAGTTGAAGATTCAGGACTGAAGAGATTTTGAAATGAAGCTGGGTCTTGCAAAGGTGTGTGTGTGTGTGTGTGTGTGTGTGTGTGTGTGTGTGTGCGTGTGTGTATGTGTGTGTGTATTGAGGGTGCATGCTAGTCCTACTCCGGTTACCCATTTTTTTTCTATTGTCTAATCGTGGAGGTCCACCATTATTTACGTCTGCATGCATTCTTCCTTTCAGTCCACTCATTGCTTTTGGAGCAATTTGGATACACAGCTTTGCCACTGGGTAGTCGGTGGTGAAACTTAGCAGATTGTTGAAGAGCTTCATTGCTTTCCTTTAAAAAAACAAAACAACAAAACTAGAATAGCCAATCTGTCGAGTGAGGAATTCAAAAGAGTGAAAAAATTGTATATAAGCACTTTATCATCATCATTATTATTATTTTGGATCTTCAAGACAGTTTATCTATCTATCTATCTATCTATCTATCTATCTATCTATCTATCTATCTATCTATTTGTTTATTTATTTTCTGTGTAACACTGACTGTTCTGTAACTTGCTCTGTAGACAAGGCTGGCCTTGAACGCTCAAGAGATCCGCCTCTGCCTACAGAGTGCTGGGACTAAAGGCTTGTGTCACCACCACCAGGCTTAAAAGTTCAGGAGAAAGGCATTTCACTTTTTCTGTGACATGATGATTATCATGTTTGGGGGAACTTAAGTTAGAGTTATGATGAGAATTAAGTACCTGGGTCTTTAAGATAATGTTCATCTGCGTGTAGAAAGGAATGTGAGTTGACATCACTTAATAATGGCTTTCACTGTTGTACTACCACAGATGGCAGACACTGCAGCTCCCCCAGCATTGTTGATGGAGACTGTGCTGACAGAAACATGGGCTGAGCCAGACAACCTGTGTGTCTTAGGCATTAGGGATTCCGACAGCACCAGTATCCAGTACAGATATCATTTGATAACTTTCATGGCTGCTGCTTATGCCTGGTGTGGCAGAGATGATGGCAGTTTATTTGTTAAAGAAATGAGGTCGTGGAGTTGATGTGCTAAGCAGGGAGCCTGGCTTCTAATAAGTTATTGAGTGCACAGGGAATGGTTATAAGGAAAGCTTAGGCTGAGCCTATTTCCAGTATGCATGCAAATATTTTAAAAATAACAGCATTGAGTTTAAAATGTTGACAGACCCTAAAATTAAATTTCTTACAGGAAATAGGTCAGCTTTTCCTCTTAGCTTTGAGAACTCAAATAAAATAATAATGATTGAATGTCCCAGATGTCTAGAAAATACAAAGATATATATGTTTTGACTTTTTTTCCCTTAAAGGGCTCTGTAATAGACAAGCTATGAAAATGCTTTGATTTTCAAACTAAAATCTTATATTTTTAATTTAAAAAAGCAAACACATTTGGAAGTGGGATTTACCTTGCTATCAAATGCAGAAGTGTGACTCCTGAGGTTCAGTCTTAAGGCATCAGGCAGTGAGCTTGCTGGGAATTAAAGTGCTGTTGAATTGTCAGGGTGAGATGAGGCTGTGAGGGAAGATGATCTGGATGGGTCCTCAATGGATGGGTAAGGGGATGGCGTTGGAGCATATTTGAGACAGTTGGGGCATTTTGCATGCTTGTCAAGGGTTTTTGATTGTCTGTTTGGTTTGGTTTGTTCTTTTTTTTTGAGATAGGGTTTCATCATTAGCCCTAGCTGTCCCTAGATCTTGTTTTGTAGACCAAGCTGGCCTCAAAATGACAAGAGATCTGCCTGCCTGTATCCCCCAATTGCTGGGATTAAAGGCGTGTACCACCAGTGGTTGGCTGTTCTGTTTCTTTTTAAATGTGGGAGGACATAGACTAACACTGAGAGCCATCTGAATCCTAAAAGCACATGGCAACCGCTAAGTGCCAAGCCTGTTCTTGCTGTCCTACCGTGTAGTTGAAGCAGTAGTGATACATGAGAGTTTTAGAAAGGTGGTAACTTGAGCAGCCAAGCCTTTAGCTCTGTGGTGAAACATTTAACCCATTTTTTTAACTGTGTTTGCAGTTATCACTGTAAACCCGTAAGGTCGGCAAGTGTTATTTAATATTCCCTCTGAGAAAGGAGTCCAAGCCCCATGTCCAGTGATTTCTGCATTGAAGTAACACTCTGTAATTTCTAAATGTTGCCTGTGACCTTTTTTCTCAAACTGAAGTCCTCTGAGCAGCAAACATGGAGTGTGCGATGTTTATTAACTTGACTGTTTTGAAACATGATCTTGCTGTGTAGTCTAGGGCTACCCTAGAGCACACTGTGTCTTCTAGGTTGGCTGGAGCTCACTGCAGTCTCCTGGTTTACAAATGCCCAGTGATGTGAGTGTGATGGTGGCATTGTATGCGTGCCTCACCTGGCTAGGCTTGTGCTTTCAAAAATGATCTTCAGAGCCTGGGGAGGGATGAGGTGTGTCCTGACCTCACAGTATGTAATAAATTTGATCAGCAAGTAATAACTAAAGACAAAGACATTTTACTGCCATTCTTTAATAAACTTAAGAATTTCTTTAGGTGCAGTGTGTTTGTGAGCTTGGGAAAACTAATGTTGTGAGTCATATTTACACTTCTGTTGTATGTGAACTGGGTCCCATAATAATGTAGAGATATTTCCCATCTTGTAATTCTAGGGTCTTGAATAACTCATTTTCTACTTTCTTTGGGGCAGGAAAGAAGATTTTGATATTATGAAAACAAGGACAAGGAAGGCAGATGAGAGAAAAGATAGAAGCTGTGTTCACACAGCACTACAAACAAATCTTTGACCAAATCCTGATAATTACCCTAACCCTGACATTTCTTCTTTGTGTAATAGGGATACTATTCATTCAATGGGACCGTCAAGAATAATGGTGGCAACCTTAACCCTATCCCTGAGCCTGAGCCTGGTAGTTATCCTAAATCTCTATTCCTATATTAACGCCTTAATTTCTTAAGCATCCTAACTCTTACAACCCTTGTCCTGATCCTAACCACAACCCTAACTCTAACCCTGCTTACTGTGGAGAATGGTTCTTAATTATACTTTTTGAAGTGAGAAACCCATTCTTAATCTTGATCTTTTGAGATGTTCTGATCCACATTTGATCTAGTCTATAGATTCTTTTTGCAACCTACATATGGAAAGATTATTTTTGTTTTTTGTATTCATACTAATTTATTTTACACAACAAAGGTGATTTGTTTGATTTTTTTTTTACTTTACACCTGGCATTAAGAAGGACTCTTTTTCTTAAGAATTTTGGTATATAATGAAGACAAGCTGTAATATCCTGCAACAAAAGTCCTGATTTTTCTTAAGTCCCTTAACTCACAGCCTTTATTGGGACATTCTATTAACTACCCTTTCTATATACTTAGAGAGATTAGTTTTCTCTATGATTTGGGATAGGCTTATCTACAAAATCTGTATTAATCCAACTATGTTTTTTTTCTCTTATTTGTCACTGATGAAATGTGCTGACTAGTAATGGTGTTCAACAGTGATTCCCTTATGTTTCTGGCTTTTCTCCTTGGGTTGTTTGATATCTATTATCTGATGAACAGAGCTTCACTTTTCCTGATTCCAGCATTTAGCCATAAACAAAACTCTTGTTTTTATTTTTTTTTCATTTTTATTTTTTAGACAGCATTTCTCCATGTAGCCCCGGCTTTCCTGAACTCACTTTGTAGACTAGGCTGGCCTGGAACTCAGAACTTTGCCTGCCTCTGCCTTCCAAATGCTAGGATTACAGGCATGCACCACCACTGTCAGGCTAAAACTCTTGTTAGTAAAAATCCATTTTTAATGTTAATAACTTGGGTCATGAATTAGGTCATCCTTTCCTGGGTCAAATTGGTTCCTCCAACACACCTTGAGTAATGGTCTAGGGAAGCTATTCATCGTGATTATGGGAAAAAGATAAGTGTTTTGAGGAAAGCTCAGGCAAGGTCAGAAGTCGGAAACTGGTAAGCATAGAATCATGGTAAAAGAGGGGACCAACAGGCACCTGACAAGCCTGAGCTAGAATGTTGTGACCTCCCCCAACCCAGGTTGAGTTAGATTCCCCTTGGACTCTTATTTCCAATGCTAATGGAGTACAATCTACTCCTGAGATTTGGAAAAAGTCCAGTCCTGGATAGGAAACATGCTTTAACCTGAGGAGGAGTAAGACTCAATGGCCAATCAAGGCCTCCAGACAGACCTGCCAGTCAGACAAAGAAGTGGGATCTTCCAAGTACATTTCTGTGTGCTCACTGTGACTGTGTAGCTTGAATAGTTCTCTGTGTCCTGTTCTGAGCTCTGCTGTTGGATGCTGTTAGGGGACCTCAGGGAAGCTCTGAAATCGAGACATAGTGAGTACAGGATATCTGCATACAATGGGGAGGGACATGTGGTTGAACAGTGGGTGCTGTGGTGCTGGGTCCTCAATGGACTGGATTGGATACATCAGCCAGATGTGACTTCCTCTGGGGTTTCTAGTGGTGCTTCTTACTTGCTAGTTCAGGCCATGCCATCTTAATAATTTCAGTATCATGACTGATCATAATTCTATAAAAATAATCTAGAACAGTGGCTGACTTGTAGAAAAATGGGTGGTTTCTGTGACTCTGTGGCACCTGTGTCCAAACCATTTTGTCTTTTATTATATACATTTAGAAGGCAGGAATATGCCTGGAGAGATGGCTGGGAGGTTATACCTCAGCCTGTTCCTATGAAGGTCATGAATTCAGTTCTTAGCAATCACATGGTGGCTCACAACCATATGTAACCGGATCTGGTGCCCTCTTCTGGCCTGCAGGAATACATGCAGGGAGAACATTGTATTAAGCAATGAAGTAATTCCTTAAAAAAAGATGGATATGAATCTAATAAGTCTGATTTCATACATTACTAGTTTTTGTTTGGTTTAGTTTGTTATTTTTTGTGATGTAGTTTTTCATATTTCTTTATCTTATATGTTTAGTGTTTTGATTATTAGGTGACAAAGAGACCTTTTCCCATTCTGTTTGGTATTGTTTATGCTTTTTGTACATTAACAGGCACCTTCCTTTAGTTAAGGAAAGTTTTCATGTGATTTCATTGGAAATACATTCTAGGCATTTATGCTGATTTATCTTCTCCTCCTCCTCTTCCTCTTCCTCCTTCTCTTCCTTCTCTTTTTCCTCCTTCTTCTCCATCATGTCCTGTTAAACTGAAACACTCAAGAGACCTGATGCAAAAGAGGTTGTTTGTGGGAAAAGAGAGGACTGAGAACCTGTGGTCAGTGACTTATTCTCCTGGATGTTATTCATTATCTTTCTATGCTGGTGTCTCAGTATTTGCATATGTGGTGATTATAGGTCTAGTTACTGGTTTCTCAGTTTGTCTTGTTTTTTTGAGGGAGTTTTATTCCTGTCTTACAGTTTTCTGTCTAGATTTTCATAGTGTAGGCTGAATGTTGCCTCTTTTACTGAACTGTTTGATATGTTCAAGAGAGATTGCTGGTTAATGTGGAAATCTAGGAAAGGAGGTGGGCAGGATAAGAAAATCTTAGCAATGCATAAGGAGACATAGTCAGGAGAGAGGTGAAGGTGCCAACATTTCCAACTTTCATAGCTACAGTCATCTGAAGGAGCATCAGTTGAGGGTGAACCCTCATCAGAATGGCTGGTTACTATGTCTGTGTTAGATAGTGTTGATTATTGATGTGGGAAGGGTCTTCCACTGAGGGTGACAATATTCTTAAGCAACTGGGTCTCATAATAATGTAAAGATATTTCCCACCTTGGATAACTCACTTCCCACTTTCATTGGAGCAGGAAAGAAGATTTTGTTATTATGAAAAAGAGGACTAGGAAGGCAGATGAGCGAAGAGATAGAAGCTGAGTTCACCCAGCACAACAAACAAATTTTTGACCTAATCCTGAGACTGACCCTAACCCTGACATTTCTTCTTTGTGTAATAGGGAAACAATTGTTTCAGTGGGGCCATTAAGCATAATGGTGGACACCTTAACCCTAACCCCAAGCCTAACCTGGGATTTATACTAAATATCTAATCCTATCTTAACCCCTTAATTTCCTAAGCATCCTAACCATAAAAAACCTTATCCTGATAATAACCATGACCTCTAATACCCTAACCATAACTATGCCCTGCTTACTGTGGGGGATGTTTCTTAATTATACCTTTTGAAATGAGAAACCCTTTCTTAATCTTGATCTTTTGAGATGTTCTGATCCACCTTTGATTTAGGCTATATGTGCTTTTTGCAACCTACCTATAGAAGTGTCATGACAAGGTAGTTCTTTTGTTTTGTTACTTGTATTATTTTATTTTATAAAGCAAAGATGATTTCTTTTGTTTTGTTTTTTATACTGGCATTAGGAAGTAGTTATTTCTTTTTTTTAATTTCTTTTTTTTATTCGATATAATTTATTTACATTTCAAATGATTTCCCCTTTTCTAGCCCCGCCACTCCCCGAATGTCCCGTAAGCCCCCTTCTGTTCCCCTGTCCTCCCACCCACCCCTTCCCACTTCCCCGTTCTGATTTTGTTGAATACTGTTTCACTGAGTCTTTCCAGAACCAGGGGCCACTCCTCCTTTCTTCTTGTACCTCATTTGATGTGTGGATTATGTTTTTGGTATTCCAGTTTTCTAGGTTAATATCCACTTATTAGTGAGTGCATACCATGATTCACCTTTTGAGTCTGAGTTACCTCACTTAGTATGATATTCTCTAGCTCCATCCATTTGCCTAAGAATTTCATGAATTCATTGTTTCTAATGGCTGAATAGTACTCCATTGTGTAGATATACCACATTTTTGGCATCCACTCTTCTGTTGAGGGATACCTGGGTTCTTTCCAGCATCTGGCAATTATAAATAGGGCTGCTATGAACATAGTAGAACATGTATCCTTATTACATGGTGGGGAGTCTTCTGGGTATATGCCCAGGAGTGGTATAGCAGGATCTTCTGGAAGTGAGGTGCCCAGTTTTCGGGGAACCGCCAGACTGATTTCCAGAGTGGTTGTACCAATTTGCAACCCCACCAGCAGTGGAGGAGTGTTCCTCTTTCTCCACACCCTCTCCAACACCTGCTGTCTCCTGAATTTTTAATCTTAGCCATTCTGACTGGTGTAAGATGAAATCTTAGGGTTGTTTTGATTTGCATTTCCCTAATGACTAATGAAGTTGAGCATTTTTTAAGATGCTTCTCCGCCACCCGAAGTTCTTCAGGTGAGAATTCTTTGTTTAACTCTGTACCCCATTTTTTAATAGGGTTGTTTGGTTTTCTGGAGTCTAACTTCTTGAGTTCGTTATATATATTGGATATTAGCCCTCTATCTGATGTAGGATTGGTGAAGATCTTTTTCCCAATTTGTTGGTTGCCGATTTGTCCTCTTGATGGTGTCCTTTGCCTTACAGAAACTTTGTAATTTTATGAGGTACCATTTGTCAATTCTTGCTCTTAGAGCATACACTATTGGTGTTCTGTTCAGAAACTTTCTCCCTGTACCGATGTCCTCAAGGGTCTTCCCCAGTTTCTTTTCTATTAGCTTCAGAGTGTCTGGCTTTATGTGGAGGTCCTTGATCCATTTGGATTTGAGCTTAGTACAAGGAGAAAAGGATGGATCAATTCGCATTCTTCTGCATGCTGACCTCCAGGTGAACCAGCACCATTTGTTGAAAAGGCTATCTTTTTTCCATTGGATGTTTTCAGCCTCTTTGTCGAGGATCAAGTGGCCATAGGTGTGTGGGTTCATTTCTGGATCTTCAATCCTGTTCCATTGTTCCTCCTGCCTGTCACTGTACCAATACCATGCAGTTTTTAACACTATTGCTCTGTAGTATTGCTTGAGGTCAGGGATACTGATTCCCCCCTGAATTTCTTTTGTTACTGAGAATAGTTTTAGCTATCCTGGGTTTTTTGTTGTTCCAGATGAATTGGATAATTGCTCTTTCTAACTCTGTGAAGAATTGAGTTGGGATTTTGATGGGTATTGCATTGAATCTGTATAGTGCTTTAGGCAAAATGGCCATTTTAACTATATTGATTCTACCGATCCATGAGCATGGGAGGCTTTCCCATTTTTTGAGGTCTTCTTCCATTTCCTTCTTCAGAGTCTTGAAGTTCCTGTCATACAGATCTTTCACATGTTTGGTAAGAGTCACCCCAAGATACTTTATACTGTTTGTGGCTATTGTGAAGGGGGTCATTTCCCTAATTTCATTCTCAGCCTGCTTATCCTTTGAGTATAGGAAGGCCACTGATTTGCTTGAGTTGATTTTATAGCCTGCCACTTTGCTGAAGTTGTTTATCAGCTGTAGGAGCTCTCTAGTGAAGTTCTTTGGGTCACTTAGGTAGACGATCATGTCTTCTGCAAATAATGATAGTTTGACTTCTTCCTTTCCAATTTGTATCCCTTTGACCTCCTTATGTTGTCGAATTACCCGAGCTAGTACCTCAAGTACAATATTGAAAAGATAAGGAGAAAGGGGGCAGCCTTGTCTGGTCCCTGATTTCAGTGTGATTGCTTCAAGTTTCTCTCCATTTAGTTTGATGCTGGCTACCGGTTTGCTGTATATTGCTTTTACTATGTTTAGGTATGGGCCTTGAATTCCTGTTCTCTCCAAGACTTTAAGCATGAAAGGATGCTGAATTTTGTCAAATGCTTTTTCAGCATCCAATGAAATGACCATGTGGTTTTGTTCTTTGAGTTTGTTTATGTAGTGGATTGTATTGATGGATTTCCGTATATTGAACCAACCCTGCATTCCCGGGATAAAGCCTACTTGATCATGGTGGATGATCGTTTTGATGTGTTCTTGGTTTCGGTTGGCAAGAATTTTATTGAGTATTTTTGCATCGATGTTCATAAGGGAAATTGGTCTGAAGTTCTCTTTCTTTGTTGGATCTTTGTGTGGCTTTGGTATCAGCGTAATTGTGGCTTCGTAGAAGGAATTGGGTAGTGTTCCTTCTGTTTCTATTTTGTGGAATAGTTTGAAGAGTATTGGTGTGAACTCTTCTTTGAAAGTCTGGTAGAATTTTGTACTGAAGCCATCTGGTCTTGTGCTTTTTTTGGTTGGAAGACTTTCTATGACTCCTTCTATTTCTTTAGGCATTATGGGAGTGTTTAGATGGTCTAGTTGGTCCTGATTTAATTTTGGTATTTGGTATCTGTCAAGGAAATTGTCCATTTCCTCCAGATTCTCCAGTTGTGTTGAGTACAGGCTCTTGTAGTAGGATCTGATGATTTTTTGGATTTCCTCAGTTTCCGTTTTTATATCTCCCTTTTCATTTCTAAGTTTGTTAATTTGGATACTTTCTCTGTGCCCTTTGGTCAGTCTGGCTAAGGGTTTATCTATCTTGTTGATTTTCTCAAAGAACCAGCTCCTGGTTTTGATGATTTTTTGTATGGTTCTCTTTGTTTCTACTTGATTGATTTCGGCCCTGAGTTTGATGATTACCTGCCTTCTACTCCTCCTGGGCGAAATAGCTTCTTTTTGTTCTAGGGCTTTCAGGTGTGTCATTAAGCTGGTAATGTATGCTCTCTCCATTTTCTTTTTGGAGGCACTCAGGGCTATGAGTTTTCCTCTTAGCACTGCTTTCATTGTGTCCCATAGATTTGGGTATGTTGTGTTTTCATTTTCATTGTGTTCTAAAAAGTCTTTAATTTCTTTCTTTATTTCTTCTTTGACCAAGGTATCATTGAGTAGAGTATTGTTCAGTTTCCACGTGTATGTGGGTTTTCTGTTGTTTCTGTTGCTATTGAGGACCACTTTTACTCCATAGTGATCAGATAGGAGGCTTTGGATTAGTTCGATCTTCTTATATTTGTTGAGGTCTGTCCCTCAGGGTCTCTTTTGATGACTTTGGGTTGAAAGTCAATTTTATCTGATATTAAAATGGCTACTCCAGCTTGTTTCCTGAGACCATTTGCTTGTAAAATTGTCTTCCAGCCTTTTACTCTAAGGTAGTGTTTGTCTTTGACCCTGAGGTGTATTTCCTGTAAGCAGCAAAATGTAGGGTCCTGTTTACGTATCCAGTCAGTTAGTCTGTGTCTTTTCATTGGGGCATTAAGTCCATTGATGTTAAGAGATATTAAGGAATAGTGATTGTTACTTCCTATCATTTTTGACGTTATTTTTTAAATTTAAAAGCTTAACTTCTTTTGGGTTTGATGAAATGTTACTATCTTGCTTTTTCCAGGGTGAAGTTTCCCTCCTTGTATTGGTGTTTTCCTCCTATTATCCTTTTTAGGGCTGGGTTTGTTGATAGATATTGGGTAAACTTGGTTTTGTCATGAAATATCTCAGTTTCTCCATCTATGGTGATTGAGAGTTTTGCTGGATATAGTAGTTTTGGTTGGCATTTGTGTTCTCTTAGTGTCTGCATGAGATCTGCCCAGGACCTTCTAGCCTTCATAGTCTCAGGTGAAAAGTCTGCTGTGATTCTGATAGGTCTTCCTTTATATGTTACTTGGCCTTTTTCTCTAACTGCCTTTAGTATTCTTTCTTTTTTTAGAACATTTGGTGTTTTGTTTATTATGTGATGGGAAGTATTTCTGTTCTGGTCCAGTCTGTTTGGAGTTCTGTAGGCTTCTTGTATATTCATGGGCATCTCTCTCTTTAGGTTAGGGAAGTTTTCTTCCATAATTTTATTGAAGATATTTACTGGCCCTTTAAGTTGTAAATCTTCACTCTCATCTATGCCTATAATCCTTAGGTTTGGTCTTCTCATTGTGTCCTGGATTTCCTGGATATTTTGGGTTACAAGCTTTTTGCATTTTGCATTTTCTTTAACTGTTGAGTCCATGGTTTCTATGGAATCTTCAGCATCTGAGATTCTTTCTTCTATCTCTTGTATTCTGTTGTTGATATTTGCATCTCTGTCCCCTGATTTCTTCCCAAGGCTTTCTATCTCCAAAGTTGTCTCCCTTTGAGTTTTCTTAGTTGTTTCTACTTCTGATTTTAGATCCTGGATGGTTTTGCTTAGCTCCTTCACTTGCTTGTTTGTGCTTTCCTGTAATTCTTTAAGAGATTTTTGTGTTTCGTCTTTCATGACCTCAGCCTGTTGACCAAAGTTCTCCTGTATTTCTTTAAGAGATTTTTGTGTTTCGTCTTTCATGACCTCAGCCTGTTGACCAAAGTTTTCCTGTATTTCTTTAAGTGTTTTTTGCATTTCCGCCTTGTTGGCTTTTGTATTCTCCTGGATTTCTTTCAATGATTTTTGTGTTTCCCTTGCAAGGGCTTCTAACTTTTGATCCATTTTCTCCTGAATTTCTTTAAGTATGTCCTTCATGTGTTCCTGTACCAGCATCATGACCAGTGATTTTAAATCCAAATCTTGTTTTACAGGTGTGATGGGGTATCCAGGACATGTTGGTAGAGGAGAACTGGGTTCAAATGTTGCCATATTGCCTTGATTTCTGTTAGTGACGTTCCTGCGTTTGCCTTTTGCCATCTAGTTCTCACTGGTGTTAGTTTGTCTTGTGAGTGCTGGACTCACCAGTGCAAGCTGCCCCTTCCCAGTTGGCCTCTGGTGCACAGCTTACCTCCTGCACTGCTTGTAGACAGGTTGCTGCTGCCCAGGCTGTTCAGATCCCAAAGCAGGCACCCGAAGGCTCCCGCTGGGGCCCGCCGGATTCACTAGAGCACACTGACTTCTCCCAGCTGGCCACCCGGAAGCCCAGCTAGCCACTTGCAGGACTTGGAGATGTGGTGCTGCCGCCCAGGCTGATCTGGATCTGGAAGCAGAGAGAGTAGAGCTGAGGGCTTCTGCCTGAGGTCTTGCCCCACATTGTGTCTGTGGACCAGATGGAGCCCGTGTGCACCCCCAGGGAGTGCCGAAGGTGTATGCTGCTGTGACCTCCCCTGTGTTCTGCTCACTCCGCTGGGCAGCCGATCCGCCAACCGAGCTGGCGCACACAAGGTTAGCCTGGCCGCCCAGTCCCTGAGTCCAGGCAAAAGCCTGGGAGCCCAAGGTCCGAGCAAAGTTCCCCTAGGGCTATGACTGTTAATTGGGTCCGCCAGGTGACTAGGATGGCGGGCATGTGCGCCCGCGCTCCCTGAAAGCGCTGGGAGAGTCTGCTGTGCTAACAACCTCCTGGGCAGGTTGACTCACAGATGGCCCACCAAGCCGCCCAGTTCTTGGGGTCAGTCCTGTGCCTTTTGGGGCCTAGACCCCCGCTTTGTTAGCCTCAGGCTATGCCTGTTACAGGTCTGCCCGCCAGAGCTCTCTGTCGTCCTGCAGGCAAAATGGCGGCGGTGCGTACACAGGCCTGGGCAAAAAACCTGGCTGGGTTGGCACCCCGATGGCCCCCCGACCAGCCCAGGGCCTGGGTGCAGGCCAACGCCCATCGGGCTCAGACCACCGTGGTGTTGGCCTCGGATTATGTTTGTGTACCTCAGTCTGTCCAATCCCTGGAGTCCGGAACCAAGATGGATGCACCTCTCCTGACTGGTGGGAGGCCGAGTGAAGTAGTTATTTCTTAAATATACTAGTTTATACTGAAGATCAGCTGTAATATCCTGCCACATGAAATTAACCAGTCCTTGATTTTTCTAACTTGCCTTGGCTGATCCTTTATTGGGACATTCTATTAGCTAATCTTTCTATATACATAGAAGTATTCATTTTTTTTTTCTATGATTTGACATAAGCTTATCTGGAAAATCTGTACTAATCCAACTGTGTTTTTTCTTTACTTTGCCACTGGTGAAAATGTGCTGACTAGTAATAGTACTCAACAGTGTTTCCCTTATTTTTCTGGCTTTTAATATGGGGTTGTTTGAGAAGGAAGCTTCAGTTTCCCTGAGCCCAGGATTTAGACAAAAAACAAAACACTTGGTTTGCTTTTTTTTGTTGTTGCTTTTTTGTTGTTGTTGTTTTTGACAGTGTTTCTCTGTATAGCAGTGGCTGTCCTGGAACTCACTCTGTAGACCAGGCTGGCATCAAACTCAGAGATTCACATGCCTGCCACCCAACTTCTAGGATTACAGGCATGTACCACCACTGCCTGGCTAAACCCTTTGTTTCTAAAAATCATTATTTAATGTTAGTAACCTGGGTGATGCTTTGGGTCATCAATTCCTGGTTCACACTGATACCTATAATGCACCTGCAGTAATGGTCTAGGAAAGCTATTCACCATGATTATGGTAAGAAGACAAGTGCTTTGAGGAAAGCTCAGGTAAAAATCCTGCTTAGTGCAGTTTCCTGGATCATAGAGGGGAAAATCCTGGTAAGTGCAGGGTCCTGGATCTCAGAGTGGAGGAGCAGGCAGCTGACCAGCCTGAGCTGGAATGTTGCTTACTTCCACATTTCTGGGAGGGGTAAGATACCTCTTGGAATCTTATTTCAACTGTTAATGGAGTGCAAACCACTCCTGAGATCTTGAAAAGGTGTGGCTCTTTATAGGAAGCATACTTTAACCTGAGTAGGGCTAAGACTCACTGGCCAATCAAGGGCACCAGACAGACCTGGTAGTCAGACAAAGAGGCAGGATCTTCCTGGAGTCTTTCTGTGTGTTCACTGTGGCTGTGCAGCTGAATGGTTCTCTGTGTCCTGCTCTGAGCTCTGCTGTTGTTTGCTGTGAGGGGACAATCAGGGAAACTCTTGCCTATCATAGCCATGTGTTCTTTGTGGATAGGAACAGGCATTATATTTTGAGGACTAAAACAGGAATAATAGAAATTATGGTTATAAATAGCTCCTATATTTGGGGGAACAAAACATGAGTAATGAAATCTACCTACATATGGTTAAGTACTCAGGTCAACTATCACCTAGCACTTCAATTTAGTTTGAACTTACGTTTAAATGAACGTTGTTAACAAAAAGGCAGTCCTTGGGACAAATTTCTTGATAGGCAAGAACATAACATCTATATTCTGTATCAGTTGAAATAGATTAAGAATAGAAAAATGTAGTGATTGAGGAGAAAATATAGATATAACTTGCCACTGGTATTTGTGGATTTCAAGCCATCATATATATATATATATATATATAAACGTAAGCCATTATATATATATATATATATATATATAAATGTAAGCCATCATATATATATATATATATATATATAAATGTAAGCCACTATATATATATATATATATATATATATATATATATAAACGTAAGCCATCATATATATATATATATATATATATATATATATATATATATACATCATATCAAATATATAACAGAACACATCTTACAAATGCAATAAATGTGGTAAGACATTTTCACAACACATTTATCTATAAATATATAAACAAACACATCCTGGAGAGAAACACAATGCATAAGCAATGTGTTAAAGCCTCTGCTTGTAACAGTAGTATTACAAAAAGACTATGAAAGAGTCATAAGAAAAAGTCATAATTCAGATAAGCCCCATAAACTTAGACGATGGGTTAATGTTTTGCACTTTCTGGTATCCTTGTACAAGAGGAAACTCTGTGGTATACAATCAATCTAATAAAGTCCTTACATTTTACAGTAATCTTTGAAAACATTCAAGAATACCAAACGTAATCTGTGGCTACAAAGAATTTGGCAAGATCTGAAGCAATACACTTACATTGTTTTACTCAAGATTATTTTTTGTAAATAAATAAACTGTGACAATTGACAACATACAATTCAAACATTATGATGTCCCTGGATTTTATTTGTTCTTGTAAAAATGTATAGGTAAAAGACACATGAAAGCAACCATAATGAAACCTTTTTAGATTTCACAATGTTCTTATGTTACATAAAGGAAATATTGCAGGTGTAAGAATTTGTGTCTGTGTTCTAGTGCATTTTATTTTGTAATGATAAAATATAATGTCTAAGGCAGCTTCTGAAACAATTGAATTTGGTTTATGATTCCAGAGCAATATTGGTTGACCATGAAATTGGAAACACAGCAAGAGTCCTGCAAGTGGGAGAATTAGCCTGAGGCAGAGAAATCTTTCAGATTTCTTATCCAATGCAAGTGTTCATCTAACTTTTTATCCCTGGATCATATACACACAACCAATAGAAATGCACTCAGCATATTTTCTTCTTATATTTGTACATGCTTTCTAAAACATACATAAAGTGAAAGACTTGGAAGGGAAGAAGTAGGGATGGAATTGAGAGAGGACAAAGCATGACAAAGTACACTTTAATTAATAGGTCAAATAATTTTTTAATAAAAGCACAGATAGACAGGTAGCATGATATTGAAAAACATTGCCAACTGAAAGGAGAATAATTTTATTCCCAGAAACTACTTGGGAGGTAATCATGTCCTATAAATACAGTCCCAAGGGAACTGGTGCTCCTTTGCTCTTGCAGGTACTGCACACAGATATACACAGTCAACACATCCATGCACACACAATAAAAATGACACTAAAAAGAAATTCTCTATAGTGTTGACTTAGCTTTTTTTGTGAGATGGAGCACAGTCAGGGCTTGTTAAAATGGACTTCTTCTGGTCTGGATTTAGGCACAGCTGTGGACACCTTGGAACCAGCCTCCTTAGAGTCAAAACCAGCCATATTCTAAGGATATAATAGCACAGCATAGCTTTCCATCTGAAATCTGCAAGCACAGTTCTGTTAGAACACTTTTCTTTGTTATCTGTATTTGTGTTATTTGTCTTTGCATGTGTAATAATTTTGTTTGGTACTTGTTTTCCACCCACAGTGTAGAACATACATTATGATATAGAAGATAGATTTCAATTTTAAATCCCTATCTGCCTTTCTGGATAGACCTGCCATCTCCTGTAGTATTCAAATTTTCACATGTATGTCATAGGGCCTGAAACTAAGAGACTTAATATTGACAGCATTTGTAGAAAGCAAATTCTCTTCTATGGTGGCTATTCTCTGACTGTTAGCCAGATTTGAATGCATGCTAGCATTAAAGTAATTATTTTTATTAGCTGATTAAGTGTGTGCAGTGATTTCTACTTGAGAAGGGATATTTATTCTAGAACAGCTATACCTGCAGAATTTTATTAAAATTAATCTGAGACAATTTGTCCTATGTTTGGCTGGCTCAAGTGGCCTTGATCCCAGAATTTTGCTCCCTAGGTCAGTGACCTTTCTTTTCAATTAAGTAAACTAACTAAATTCTTAAATTAAATGGCTATATCAGCACTCATTTACCTATTGAATCATATAAACTCTGTGGTCATGGGAGAAGGATTTGCATGTGGAACATTGTTTCTGCCTTCAGAACAGAATATTCAGAACAGAATAAGAGGATTTGCATATATGTGTTTGGAGTGCCTGCAGTCTTGGTGTTCTGTTCAGAAACTGATCCCCTGTGCCAAAAATTGTGAAGTTTGTTCTCTACTTTTTATTCTACTATCTTAAGTGTTGAGTTGCTTGAACCACATAGACTTCAATCTAACTCAGTATCACACACATGTATCTGTTTGCTTCCTTAAAACATGTAGACATTCAATAGGAACTTCACCATTTTTTTGAAGATCCAGTCAAGACATAAGAAAGTTTAAAAATAAAAGATGGTCTTATTTCCAGGAACTCATTTATATTCCAGGAACTTTTCAGTTATCCTAGAGGTTTTTGTTTATCTGTTTGTTTGTTGGTTTTTCCCTACGAAATTGAGTATTGTCCTTGAAATGTCAGAAAAAAATTTGAGCTGAAAATTTAAGGGGGTTTATATATAACTTAATGATACCTTTTAGTTTGTTGACCTCATATTTTGTTAAGCATATATATTCTTGAACATGGGGGATCTTTCAGTCTTATTTATTTATTTATTTATTTATTTATTTTACTTTTTATTATTTAATTTTTTTAGTCCAGTTGTTACTTCTCTCCTGGTACACCATCTCTAAATTCCCCATCCCATTCCTCTTACCCCCTGTCTCCAATAGCTTGCCTCAATGCACCAACACACAGCTTAAAGTACAAGAAAAATAATCTTCAAAACAATTATTTTAAAAATCCTCCTCCAACTTAAAAATGTGATAGCTGTAAATATACAAGAAGCCGATAGATCTCCAAATAATTTAGACCAAAAAAATAAAATTGTCTTGTCACTTAATATTCAAAACACTAAATGTGAGAGCTGATCCTGTGCCACAGTTCTCCATATCCAAACTCTGTGGGGGAAAAGCTGATCTTATGGTAGTTCCATCACTCCTGTAAGCACAGGAAATACTTCCACTTTGGCCCAAATTCCAGGATCAAGAGGGACCCCCCCCCAGGGACATCAGGATTCAGGAACCAAGTAAGAGCTGTGAACAGGATCCTTCTGGATTCTGTATGCATGTTGGAGCTGACCATGTGCTATAGACCTCCATACCAAATTTCCTCCTGTAGAGAACTGTTGTCCCAGGAGTACAGATATACAGGATTGCAGGAGCAACAAGCCTCAGTAAGAGACAAAAGATCAGCTAATATCAGAGATAACAAGATAACACAAGGGCAAAAACATAAGCCAAAGAACCCAATGTAAATTGGTGTCATCAAAATCTAGTTCTCCCACCTCAGCAAGTCCTGGATACCCCAACAACCAGAAAAGCAAGATTCTGATTTAAAATCATATCTCACAATGATGATTGTGAACATTAAGCAGGGCATAAATAACTCCCTTAAATAAATACAGAACACAGGAAGACAGCCAGAATCCCTTAAAGTGGAAACACAAAAATCCCTTAAAGATTTTCAGAATAAAACCAACTAAAAAGGTGGAGGAATTGAACAACATCATACAGGATCTAAAAATGGACATAGATAAAATAAAGAAGCCATAAAAACAAGAAAAACAACAGAAATGCCACATAAACATGGAAACTGAACAACACCCTACTAAATGATAACTTGGTCTATGAAGAGTTGAAGAAATTAAAGCCTTTTTAGAATTTAATGAAAATGAAGGTACAGCATACCCAGATCTTTGGCCCACAATGAACGCAGTGCTAAGAAGACTCATAGCTCTGAGTATTTGTAATTCCCACAAAAACTGTGGAGATTAGAGGACACTCATTCACTAATGTCTTTTCATTCACATTGAGCAGTAAGGCCCAGGCTTAGAGGAGGTGTATATGACTGTCTTGCAGGCACAGTGCAGCAGAAGCAGGATTAGGTCTTCAAATCAATCGTTAAATACATATGCTAAGACAAGTCTCAGCTGCAGAAGACAGTGATATAAACAGAAACAAAGACCAAATACAAAAGTCTCTGAGTAAAAGGAATGAAAGTCTTAATGATGACGAAACTATGGAGAATAGAAACAAATAAGTGATTAGATCAGTAACACAGAGAAAATGAAATTTAAAAAGTAATAGAACCATTGACTTTTTAAAAACATAAACATGGTTAAAAAGACTCATAGCTATACTAACTTTGAAATACAGCAGTCATTCGCTGCTAGAGGGAATGGCATTAAGAAGACAGTTTTTTTACTTTGTCCCATGGGAAATGTTACTGCAGACAATCCCAGCACAGCCAATGGTTTGTTTCACAAATTTCTGAGCTGACTTAACTATATCAGTGAGCATTCCCAATATCTCTGCAGGAGAACCCCCTAATTTGTAACTCAATATGCACTGGCTCAAGGTAATCCACCCAAATTGTACACCCCCACAATCTGGTCTGTTTTCATTCACATACATGAATTAATACAATATGGGAAAATAGGAAATCACTCACTCTGCTTCTGTCAGTGCTTTCTTCATAATTGTGTTCCCTGCAACTGAGTTCCTTAAACATTGATCTGTGACGTAGCTGTCGCCTATCATGTGTCACTGTGTATTGTCCACACTAACTTCTTCCTCATGTTCTAGACTGAAGGAAGAAGCCATGCGTCACATGCAAATACTTTTCCTGTTGCTGTAATGGGCAGTTCACTACATAACTCCAATTGGTAATTTTGAAACTCTCTTTTGGTGCGGCTTTATAACTAAAGAATTTCAGAATTTTAATCAAGAAGAAAACAAGGCCATTTCCCTTTGGAACAAAAGACTGGCATCAAGGTGACCTGAGTCAATATTCCCTTTTTTTTTTTTTTTTTTTTTTTTTTGGAAACATTTGTCTAAAGGCTGAAGGCACAGCTGTCTTAAAATTAACATGGATCCCCAGGGAGAATCACTCTAGACACAATTAAAGATTACTTCAAAAGGGACAGAAGACCACAATTCTAGCCAATTAGGTAGATAGGGGTTTTATACAGTAAAGATATTCCTGAAATTAATTTAGTACACAGTGCTCTAGGGTCATTCTTCAGCAACAGGGTCCAAAGTCCAAAGTCCCAAATAATGAATAATAGAAAATGTAGAAGGCAGAATGTATAAAAGTTGTAGAGGTAAGGTCTTGCAGAAGCCATATCTTATGCTGTATAAAGCTCTTAAAACTCGCATCTTGTATATTACTTACAGAGAGAAAATGGAAAGAAATGGGAGACCTCTATGAAACCAGCAAAAACTACAATGCAGCAAATTGGGGGTGGAGGGATCTCATAAACAATGCGACACTAGGAGAATAGAATAGACCTCATCTAAAGAACATTACTGACCATGCCTACAGTAGACTTAGGAGTGAAAATCACAGCCCCATATGGTGGACAGAGGTGGGTTCTGAGGATATAAAATTTCATGAAGGCCCTGTACATTACAGTTCCCTCATGTGTTATGGTTTGAAGAAAGATTTCTAGACAAACATGTTGAACAAACATGAGAATCCTAGCATCCTGGTCTCTAACTGATCTGCTTAGCACACTATCATTGGGGTAGTTTTGAGGCAGTCCTTCATTAGCTAAATGCTACTTATTGTCACTATTTCCTAAGCTTTGTAAGTTTTTTACAACATCAAATCTAATCTTCTCTATCTTTACTTAATATGGGAGTGCTACCCAACGCATGAGATGCCTTTAACAGATCTACAATATTAACAGCAGGTGGATCTTACTCATAAGTGGTAAATTCTGGGGGAAGAACTTGTAGAAGATTCAAGAAAATCCAGGGATCTCCAAATTTGGCATCCTACCCATGACATTTCAACAAGCAATCCCATGAAGGAGGTGAAGGGGTTTGCAGCCTCATGGGGTAAAGTTGTGTTGACTAACCAGAACCTTTAGGGCTCCCAGTGACTCAGCCATCAACCAAGGGGTACACATGGTTCCAGATGAATTTGGTATGTAGGAATGCCCTCTTGGGCATCAGTGGGAGGAGAGGTCTGTTGTCCTAGGAAGGCTCAATGAATGTCCCAGGGTGGGCAATCATGGGGATGGTAAATCAGGAAGAGGGCTGTAAGATGGGCATCTTCTTGGAGGCAGGGAGAAGGAGGATGTGTTGGGGGCTTTCTGAAAGAGGGAAAACAAGGGCATAACATTTAAAAGATAAATGAAGAATGTATTCAATAAAAAATGTTCTAATTTCTAGAAAGGGTACCCACAGCTTGCTTATTAGTTGTGCTTAATAGGAGCCAGCTGACCTCTAAATTATTTTGCAGAGTTGAAGGGAAATGTATGATTGTTGTCTCCTAAGAAGCAATGAGTGAGGTTCACAGGATGTTGATTTGTAGGATAATCAAAAAGAGAGAAGGAGTAGTTTACTACATTTATATGTAAAATAAGGGACTGGGCCTATGAGCTGCAAGAAAAAAACTGTCAAGATAAAGTTTTCAGAATAGCAAGAGAGAACTGCTTGGAGAACTGTCACAGGCATCCCATAGAGAGAAAGAGCTGCTTGGAGATCTTCAAAGAAAACTGATCAGAGATAAAGACAACAGAAGAAAGAGAAATCACGTGGTAAAGCTTTCTTGAGCAGAACATAAGCCACCAGCTTGCCCCACAATTCTAGGCATTTGTTTTTCTACTATCAGACACCTCTTCCTTAGGATCTCTCTCCAAGCTAAGTCAGTTCCTTGACAAATGTTTCATAATTCATGGAGTGTCACTGACTTACTGCGATTGAGTGTAAGCCAGAGAGTAAAATGTAGAGGAAGGGATCTAATGGGACCCCAGACAGTTCCTGGCAACCCAGGGCTTTTCAAAGGTCAACATCCTGAGAATCTGAGCAGAAGATATTGTAATCTCTCCCTTTAATCACCTCACCTTTTTTGAGCTGACCCTGACAAAGAAAGGACAAACTAGAAAAGAAAAAACAGAAAAAAGAAAACACAGAACAAACAAGTATGCTTATCCATTACTTGGAAGCCACACTCACAGATGCCTACTCCAGGAATTTTCACATTACTGTTCCATGACTCACTGTGCCTTTTCCAGGACCACATCTTCCTTGCTGGTTTATAGTGACATGGGACACACATGTTGATCACCTCCCTTTCAAAAGCCAGAGGTCTCAGCCACTGAGATTTGTCAGTGTCAGAACAATGGGGAAGTGCTGTGCTTTATTTCCAAATGTGTTAACTGTGGAGAACTCGGAGAGGATGGAGAGAAGAGCCAGGCCATCAAGTTGGCAGCAGAAGACTTGAGATGTCCACTTTCTTCCTAGGCTTTGGCCGCATGAATTTGTTAGAAGGCAGTTCCAGGGACACCTTCAGAATGTGGAGATTCAGGACGGGAGGAACGTTCTCAGGACGGTCTTGCTTACAGATGATGCCTGCGGACAGGGATCAGGAAAACAAGATTACTCAGATCTGACACTCTGACGGAGAGATGAAAACAAAGGATATAGTATATTCTCTGTGTTCCATGCTCTGTATTTCAGGCTGTGAGATAGACACTCCCCACAGTATGTTCGTCCACATCTGTCTACGAATATCAAATTCTACATGTCCCAAACAGCTCATGTCTGTCTCTTAGCCTTAGAAATATGTATAAATATGTTTTAAAATTGAATATTTTCATGGAAAATAATAAAGATAAAATGGTAGATATATTAAACATTTCTAAACTAATTGAAGTGTTAAGTAGAAATATTTTCTGATAAGATTGTAGATTTTCATCAAAAGTATTTCTGATAAAATTGAAGAAATATATAGAAAAATGTGTTAAAATTGAAGATATTCCTGGAAAATAATATAGATAATATGGAGGACATAGAAAACATTTCTAAATTAAATAAAGAGGTAACTAGAAACATTTTCTGATAAAATTGAAGATTTATATGGAAAAAAATTTCATACAATATTGAAGAAATATATAGAAAAATGTGTTAAAATAGAGGAATTTGTTGGTAAATAATAATGGTAAAATAGAAAACTTAGAAACTATATCTTAATTAATTCACCAAGCACATAGAAGCACATAAAATCATATTTTAATGAAACTGAAGATATTGATATATGATAAAATTGAAGAAATATATATAAAAATGTTGAATTAAAGATTTCATGGAATATAATACAGAAAAAGATGGTAGAGAAAATGCAATATTTATATAATTACTGAAGTGGTAAGAAGAACAATTTCTGATAAAATTTATGATTTACATGGATACTATTTTTGATAAAATTGAGGAATATATACAAAAACAGGTTAAAATTGAAAAATGTGTTGGAAAATAATGAAGGTAAAATAGTAAACATAGGAAATATATGTTTAATAATTGACCAAGCAAATAGAAAAACTTCATGATAAAATTGTAAATTTTGATGGAATATATTTCTGATAAAATTGAAGATTTTATAAATTCTTAGATTTATAATAATAAATAATAAGATAATAAGATATTCAAATATAAATATTTGAATAATTATATATTCAAATATATAATTTGAATATAAAGTAAAATATTTAGATAGAATATTTTCATGGAAAAGAATACTGATAAAATGGTTGACTTAAAAAAATTGTAAAATAATTGAAAAGGAGGTAGAAACATTTTCTGATAAAATTGAAAATGTACAAGGAAAAATTTTATTTTTGACAAAATTGGAGAAATATATTGAAAGTTGAAATAGAAGAATTTGTTAGAAAATAATATAGTTAAAAAGCAAATATTGAAGAATTACTTTTAAAAATGACCAAGCATAGAAAGATTTTCTGATAACTTTGAAGGTTTTTATGCAAAATGTCTGATAAAATTAAAGAACTATAAAAAAGTGTTAAAATAGATTTTCATAGAAAATAATATAGATACAATGGTAGAAATAGAAAAAAAAAAGATTTGGGCTGGAGAGATGTATCAGCGGTTAAGAGCACCGACTTCTCTTCCAAAGGTCCTGAGTTCAAATTCCAACAACTACATGGTGGCTCACAGCCATCTGTAACAATACCTGACACCCTCTTCTGGAGTGTCTGAAGACAACTACAGTGTACTTACACATAATAATTAATAAATCTTTAAATAAAAGAAAAAAATTCTAAATTAATTAAAGAGTTAAGTAGAATTGTTTTCTTTTTTAAGATAAAGCAAAATTTATTAAGTGAACAAAATGAATCCCTCTATTAAAGAAACACAGAAGTTCAAAGAATACAAATTACATATTGCCAATGGCCACACATGATAGGTTTATAGCTGAAGTTAATTTCTTTAATATCTGAACACTAAGAAATGGTAGACTAGAGAAAAAATATATTAAGTTACTAAGTTACCATACTGTCATGGGGAAATAACATGCTTGATATTTCTAATAAAACACTTGAATTGGCGATGATGGAGTTGAAGGACACATTTTAGACTCATACATGTCATTTGCAGTATACAATTACATTTCACCACTCCTCATTTCTTGAATTTTTAGTCTAGACTGTATTTCAAAGCCATAATGCTAGGAGATTAATAAAGGAGGAAAAGGAGATTGTAGGGGAAAATATAAGGCGACTCAGCAAAGGTTAAGGTGCATTAGAGTGATAATATAGAAGCATGACATTGTAGAACCGTCCTAATATTTATCCATATGTGATGGCATATAAACGAAATGTCCAAATAATAGGGGAGATGGAGTTCCAACTGACCATCTCTTACCATCAAATCACAATACCTGTATCAGGGTTTGGTTACATTGAGTTGTTGATCGACGGGGTCCAATGAGAAATCCCCCCCCAAAAAAAAACTAGACTCCTGACAAGACAATATGTTGCTCCCTACAAAGTGACAAGAACATCCCAAGAATGAAGAAAACACCTATATAACTCATTGGAAATGACAGTGTCATGTAGCCTTCACCACTACATTTTAGTGTATTTGGAACTGGAAGATAACGAAATATTTCCAATATATTTGAAGAAAATATATACAAAAATGATAGGATTAAAGATTTTCAAGGAAAATTTTACAGATAGTATGTGTTACAGATAGTATCATACCATATAGGTATGGTAGACATACTAACCATTTCTAAACTAATTAAAGTGGTAAATAGAATCATTTTCTGATAAAATTGAAGAATTTCATAGAAAATATTGATAAAATTAGAGAAAGTTATAGCAACAATCATTAAAATGGTAGAATTTGATGGAAAACAATAATAGTAAAATAGTAAAAATACAAAATATATTTTCTAATTGGCCAAGCATATAGAAAAAATATAATAATTAGATCTTGAAGGAAAGTATTTCTTTTTAATTATTTTTATTGGGTATGTTCTTTATTTATATTTTAAATGATTTGACAAAGCAAGTAGAAAAATTGTAATAATATTGAAGGTTTTGAAGGAAAATATTTCTATTACAAGTAAGAACTATAGAAAATGTACTAAAATTGAAGAATTTAATGGAAAATAATATAGATAAAATAGTACACAGAAAAGTTTCTAAACTATTTAAATAAATAGAAACATTTTTTTCATAAAATGGAAAACTTACATAGAACATATTTCTGATAAAATTAAAAAATACATACAAAAATATCTTAAATAGAAGATTTTCATTGATAATAATACAGATAAAATGGTAGATATATTAAGCATTTCTGAAATAAATGAAGTGGTCAGTAGAAACATTGCTTGATAAAATTGAAGAAACATTGGAAAAAGTGTTAAAATTGAAGAATTTCTTGTAAATTCATAATGGTGAAATTGTAAACGTACAAAATATATCCTTACTAATTGACCAAGCACAAAGAAATATTTGATAATAAAATAGAGGATATTGATGGAAAATATTTCTGATAAAATTGAAGAAGTATAGAAAAAAGGTGTTAAAATTGAAGATTGTCATGGAAATTAATACAGATAAAATGGTAGATATATTGCACATTTCTAAACTTAATGATGTGGTATGTAGAAACATGGTCTGATAAAATTGAAAATTTTTATCTAAAATATTTCTTTTTTTTGTTTTTTTTGAGACAGGGTTTCTCTGTATAGCCCTGGCTGTCCTGGAACTCACTCTGTAGAAAAGGCTGGACTCAAACTCAGAAATCCACCTACCTCTGCCTCCCAGAGTGCTGGAATTACAAGTGTGTGCCACCTGGCTTAAAATATTTCTGATGAAATTGAAGTAATAAAAATTGTGTCTACAGAAATGTAGTAAAGCTAAATAATTTTATAGAAAATAATAATGGTAAAATGGAAAACATAGAAAATATGTCTTTTGTAATTGACAAAGTGGATAGAAAATTTTTTTGGTAAAATTGGAGATTTTGATGGAATATACTAATGAAATTGATATATATATATATATAAATGTGTTAAAATGATAGCATTTGTTGCAAAGTAATAATGGTAAAAATTAAGCATATCAAATTTATCTTTGCTAAATGACCAAGCACATCGAATAATTTCTGATAAAATTGAAGTTTGTGAAGGAAAATATTTCTGATAAAAATGAAGAACTATAGTAACATTTGTTGAAATGAAGATTTTCATGGAAAAAATACAGATAAAATGATAGATATTGAAAACATTTCTAAACGAATTAAAGAGTTAAGTAGAAACATTTACTGATAAAATTAAAGATATTCTTTGAATATATTGCTGAAAATATTTAAGGAATATACAAAAGTATGTTAATATTGAATATTTTAATGAGCATATTACTTAGAAATAGAAGAAATAGGAAATAGAGTTAAAATTGAAGTTGTTGGAAAATGATAATGGTAAAATAGTAAACATAAAAAATAAATCTTTACTAATTGACCAAGCACATAAAATATATTCTGATAAATGGAAGGTTTTGATGGAAAATATTTCTAATAAAATTGAAGTATAGACATAAGTGTTAAATTTGAAAACCTACATGCAAATAAAACCGAATTATAGACATATTAACATGTCTAAACAAATTGTCTTGGTAAATAGAAATGTTTTATGATAAATTTGAAGATTTACATGGTATTTCTGAACTGGAGAAATATATAGAAAAATATATTAAGCATGTGGAATTTGATGGAAAATAATAGTTGTAAAATTGTAAATATAGAAAATATTTCTTTACTAATTGACCAATAGCATAGAAATTATTTCTGATAAAATTGGAGATTTTGATGGAAAATATTTCTGATAAAATAGAACAAATAAATAGAAGAAGTGTTCAAATTGGAGATTTCCACGCAAAATAATACAAATAACAGGGTAGACATAGAAAGGAATTCTATACTACTTAAAGAGTTAATTAAAAATATATCCTGATAAAATTGAAGATTTTAAGGAAATTATTTTGGGTAAGATTTTGGAAATATATAGAAATATTGTTAAAAAATAAGATGTTTTTGGAAAATAATAATGGTAAAATAGAAAAGATAAAAATGTATCTTTACTAATTTACCAAGTACATAATTTTTTTTCTAATAATGTGGAAGGATTTGATGGAAAATATTTCTGATAAAATTGAAGAAATATTAAAAATATTGTTAAAATGGAAGATTTTTTGTAACACCATACAGATAATATGGTAGACATATCAAATATTTCTGAACAAATTGAAGTGGGAAATAGAAATATTTTCTGATATAATTGATGCTTGACATTGAATACATTTCTGAAATACTGAAGAAAGGTAAAGAAAAATAATGTAAATTTGAAGAATTTGATGGAAAATAATAATGATAAAATGGTAAAAATAGAAAATATTTCTTTACTAATTGACCAAGCAAATAGAAAAATTTTGTGATAAAATTGGAGAATTGGATGGAAAATACTTGTGATAAAACTGAATACATAGATGCATTATTAAAATTGAAGCTTTTCATGTAAAATAATACAGATACAATTTTAGACATAAAAATCATTTCTAAAATAATGAAAAAGGAAATAGGAACATTTTCTGATAAAACTTAAATTAATTTTTATCCAAAATATTTTTGATAAATTTGAATATATATATAGAAAAATTTTAAAATTGAAGAATTTGTTGGAAAATAATAAGGCTAAAATAGTAAACATACAAAATAAATTTATTTAGTTTAGAAATATATCTAAGTCTACCATTTTATCGTTGTTATTTTCCATGATAATCTTCAATTTTGATACTTTTTCTATATAATGGCCACTATCATCTTTACAAGGTTATATTATAGTCATTTTTTCTTTATTTCAGGATATTCCAGGCTTGATGAAATTGTGTAGGCCTACTTAGGAGGAATTATGTATTCATATCTTTTGCTGATTGTGTTGTTTCAAGGGTATTCTGAAAATTTTGGTCCATAAAAGTTCTTATTGTAGTGGGTGTTGGGAGGGCATGTGCCTTGCTGATCCTGGTGTGGCAGTCATCTGATGGATATGACTAGTTTGTCTATTTTCAGACCTCCAGTTATTTATCTTTCAGATGAAGGTGTGTGCAGAGGTGGCAGGAGAATGGATATCTTCCTGAGCTTTCAGACTGCTGAGTGAAACTTGGCTTGATTCAGGGGGCTCAGAGATCAGGGAAGATGGGTAGGGCAAGGGAAGCTTACCTGTGTGCATCTGTATTCTGATGAATGTGCAGAAGAGATTTTTGATTTCTCTATTGTTTCAGAGTTTTTATGTCTTAGTCTCGTTTGTTCCATTCTATCACCTTTTAAATTGTATTTTCTTCCAATTCCTCAAGTGATTTATTTTTTCATCTCTAAGGTCTTCTACTTGTTTTTCTCTGGCTTTCTGTATTTCATTAAGGGGATCATTTTTATACTCATTAAAGACATTGGTCATCCTCATGAGGTGATATTTTAGGTCTGAATCTTGTTCGTCATGTGTGCTTGGGTATCCAGGGTAGGAGAACAGTGATATGATAATGCCAAATAACATTGACTTCTGTTGGTTATGTTCTTGCATTTTTCTTTCACCACCTGGTCATTTCTGATATTAACTTGCCTGGGCCCGCAGACTGGACCAGGACACTTTTCATCCAGGCAGTGCTGTTTCTGCTTAGGTCAGGACTTCTGTAGCCATGCTTAGTGCAACCATCATGCATCCCCATGCCTCTGATTAGTGCAGACCTCTTGAAAGCCAGGTTGAATTTGGGGTCTGTGGTAGACATATTGATCTGCCATGGTTTCAATTGAAGGTGCAGACTGTAAGGACAACATGGCTCATGAAGAGCTTCATAGATACCACAGGTTCTGGTCTCTGGGGGGGGGTGTACAAAATGGCGTGGGTATTCAGGAGAAGTCTGAACTATGCTTGTAGATATGGAAGACCACCTGTTAGACAGGTAGCATGTTAGATTTGGGAGGTATACCCTGCTTCCTTAAGTTCAGACTGTAGAAGTCCTTCAGTGGTAAAATTTTATAGAATATTGAAATTCTTTTTGGCATTCCATGTTAGTATGGTTCGGTATATAGGGCCATGAAGCATGGAATAAAATATAGGACACTGTATTATAAGCTGAGTTTTATGATTTAAATGTTCTAAGGGTACAACTTGGAAGAATCGTCATCTGCAAGGTTGCACGGCTATGTATTTTAAGTGTTCTGAAGTAATATTTCATGTCAATTATGATGCATCATGTTAAAAATCCTATTTAGTTTCCTATATTTAGTTTCATTAGATTAAATTGAAGTTTGTACATAAATCATGGTAATTATAATATACTGAGATGTTCTTTTTAGTGAAGAAAGTGAAGTTAGGTTTATTGGTGCCTGAATGTACATTCCCTTTCAAATATCTGTGGTTAATCAATAAGATATTCGCTATTGAATATCCCATTTGTAAAGATGAAGTCTTTCCATCCATGTATACTGATGAGTGCAAATACTTAAAACTTATTCAATGCTTTAAATAAATCATATTTCTGTGCCATATCAAACCTTGTTTCAAGTGATTGAAGAATGAAAGATTAGTTTGTATTAATTTGAGACAAACAGAACAAGAAGGTTTTACGAATAAATGATATCAAACATTTAATGAAAATACAACACCAATATTTTGAACATTATTCTATGAAATGGACATGGGATAGAGGCTATCTCATGTTCCACATAGCACAACATGGAATCAGATATCTGATTCCTTCCTTTCCAATTTGTATCCCTTTGACCTCCTTATGTTGTCTAATTGCTCTAGCTAGGACTTCAAGAACTATATTGAAAAGATATGGAGAGAGGAGGCAGCCTTGTCTAGTCCCTGATTTTAGTGGGATTGCTTCAAGTTTCTCTCCATTTAGTTTGATGCTGGCTACCGGTTTGCTGTATATTGCATTTACTATCTTTAGATATGGGCCTTGAATTCCTGTTCTTTCCAAGTCTTTTAGCATGAAAGGATGCTGAATTTTGTCAAATGACTTTTCAGCATCTAATTAAATGATCATGTGGTTTTTTTCTTTGAGTTTGTTTATGTAGTGGATTGCATTGATGGATTTCCTTATATTGAACCATCCCTGCATCCCTGGAATGAAGCCCACTTGATCCTGGTGGATGATCATTTTGATGTGTTCTTGGATTCGGTGGGCAAGAATTTTATTGAGTATTTTTCATCCATATTCATAAGGGAAATTGGCCTGAAATTCTCTTTCTTAGTTGGATCTTTGTGTGGTTTTGGTATCAGCGTAATTGTGGCTTCATAGAAGGAGTTGGGTAGTGTTCCTTCTGTTTCTATTTGGTGGAATAGTTTGAAGAGTATTGGTGTTAAGTCTTCTTTGAAGGTCTGATAGAATTCTGCACTGAAGTCATCTGGTCCTGTGCTTTTTTTGGTTGTAAGGCTTTCTATGATGCCTTCTATTTCTTTAGGGGTTATGGGTCTATTTAGATGATCTATTTGATCCTTGTTTAATTTTGGTATTTGGTATCTGTTTAAGATGTTGTCCATTTCCTCCAGATTCTCCAGTTGTGTTGAGTACAGGCTTTTGTAGTAGGATCTGATGATTTTTTGAATTTCCTCAGTTTCTGTTGTAATATCTCCCTTTTCATTTCTAATTTTGTTAATTTGGATACTTTCTCTGTGCCCTTTGGTTAGTCTGGCTAAGGGTTTATCTATCTTGTTGATTTTATCAAAGAACCAGCTCCTGGTTTTTTTTTTATTTTTTTTTTTTTTCTGTGAGTTTTTGTTTTTATTTTTTTTTTTATTCGATATAATTTATTTACATTTCAAATGATTTCCCCTTTTCTAGCCCCCCCACTCCCCGAAAGTCCCATAAGCCCCCTTCTCTTCCCCTGTCCTCCCATCCACCCCTTCCCACTTCCCCGTTCTGGTTTTGCTGAATACTGTTTCACTGAGTCTTTCCAGAACCAGGGGCCACTCCTCCTTTCTTCTTGTACATTTGATGTGTGGATTATGTTTTGGGTATTCCAGTTTTCTAGGTTAATATCCACTTATTAGTGAGTGCATACCATGATTCACCTTTTGAGTCTGAGTTACCTCACTTAGTATGATATTCTCTAGCTCCATCCATTTGCCTAAGAATTTCATGAATTCATTGTTTCTAATGGCTGAATAGTACTCCATTGTGTAGATATACCACATTTTTTGCATCCACTCTTCTGTTGAGGGATACCTGGGTTCTTTCCAGCATCTGGCAATTATAAATAGGGCTGCTATGAACATAGTAGAACATGTATCCTTATTACATGGTGGGGAGTCTTCTGGGTATATGCCCAGGAGTGGTATAGCAGGATCTTCTGGAAGTGAGGTGCCCAGTTTTCGGAGGAACCGCCAGACTGATTTCCAGAGTGGGTGTACCACTGTTTTTTTTTTTTTTTTATTCTTTTTATGGTTCTCTTGGTTTCTACTTGATTGATTTCAGCTCTGAGTTTGATGATTTCTTGTCTTCTTCTCCTCCTGGGTGAATTAGCTTCCTTTTGTTCCAGGGGTTCCAGTTGTTCCGTTAATCTTCTAGTGCATGCTGTCTCGAATTTCTTTTTGGAGGCACTCAAAGCTATGAATTTTCCTCTTAGCACTGCTTTCATTGTGTCCCATAGATTTGTCTATGTTGTGCCTTCAATTTCGTTAAATTATAAAAAAAATATTTGATTTCTTTCTTTATTTCTTCCTTTACCAAGTTATCATTGAGTAGAGTATTGTTCAGTTTCCATGTATATGTGGGTTTTCTGTTGTTTTTATCGTTATTAAATACCAATTTTACTCCATAGTGATCTGATAGGAGGCTTGGGATTATTTCAATCTTCTTATATTTGTTGAGGTCTGTCTTGTGACCAACTATATGATCGATTTTGGACAAGGTACCATAAGGTACTGAGGAAAAGGTATATTCTTTTGCATTGGGATGAAAAGTTCTATATATATCTGTTAAATCCAATTGGATTCCAAAAGAAATGAATGAATGATAAACTGAACAGAAGCTAAGAAATATTTTGTGAGACATAGAAGAACATTTTATTTTACATGCACATACAGCACTGTAGGGTATATCATAAAATTGCAATGCAAAGGTATAACTTAAAGGAAAAAGAAAAAACAACAAAGTCTCCCTTGATAATCAGGAAGGATACAGTTGTGTTTGATGTGCCTTCTTTACACCATGCCAATAATATGGGCTTAAGGCAGAAAGAAATAAAAATCAAGAAATTATTTGTTTTTCAAGGATATGGAAGATTTCCCTGTAGAAAACAAGATGGAGTCTCACCACTCAGTCTTGGCAAAAGCAAATTCAAGTTTATTGAAGGACCTTTAAGTTTGACCTGTAGCCTGGCTATAATGAGCATGATATGGATACTTTCAAATGCTCATGTGTACCCATTTACTTCCAAAAGACTGCCACAGGCCAGGATGCCATTTCCGTAGTAGTCACAGAGTAGAGCCATCCTCCACACACATTCCCAATTCATTTGACATGGTATTACGAACCAATATACAACAGGTATAGAATATCGCAATATCAAGGCTCACAATTTTCACAATCTTCAGGTCTGCAAAAGTACTGAAAATATTCAAATTGACAAAGTCATAATTCAACCAAACTATGAAACAAAATTTTATTCATACTAACTAAGATGGCACACTCAACTTCATAGCAACCATTCAAAAATGGAGATAAAGATTCCACTTAATTCAGTGTGTATAGTATGGGCTTAAAATACTGTACTTCAAAAAATATAAATCAAATTCAATGCTCAATCTGTGTCATTCATTGTAATAAAATCAAGTTATATAAATTAGCGTAACAGACATACATCTGTGTTGTTGCAATGTCATCCATGACAGGTCTGTTTCAAAATAAACACCAAGTAGCCATGGATGAAAAATATAAGGTATATACTAACATTAGCAATACAATTCTCTCTCAGATATGACATGTCAATTTTTTTCATTTCTTTGAGAAAAATGTATGAAATTGCTCTCAAGCTTCTTAATGAGGTGTGAATAGACATCAACAATGAAATGTTTCATCAAATGTCACTGACTGCCAGGAAATGATTATCAGCCAAGACATCAGCATAATAACTCAGTGAATGTCTGCACAAGTACTGATATTGAACAGGATGGGTATGGAATTTTTATAATCCAGGCAGTTTTAGATTTAGCATAATGACATGCTGTCCAGATAATAGGAATCACAATAAGTTTGAAGATATTTTGTAAAAACTAGCAGCATACAATAGTATATAAACAACAGAGAGAACGTTCAATTCCTGGTCCAATATTTTATGTGAGCTTGCACTTCCTTACACTAGACAGTGGAAGACATAATGTCCCATGATTCTTATAAAAGTGTGAATGATATGGAACTTTTATGACCTTCTAACTTCTTGTCTATGGAAGTTCTGTTGAAATTTATTGTGTTCGTACATATGGCTGTTGACATATATTCTGGAACAAGCTGTCCTTGGGAATTATGCCATGCATATGAATGAAATCATAGCACCTGAGGATGGACAAAATGATCTCCAAAACATGTTTTCAGAAATACGAATGACATCATGGCACCTGAGGATGGAGTACGTGATCTCCAAAACATGTTTTCAGAAATGTTTTGATCAAAAGTTTTCGGACCTCAGATGTAGAAATTGAGGCCAGATTTTACTCAGTGTATCCAGGGAGAATGACATAGGATGAATGGAAAGCTACAGTGAATATAATTAAGTGGATCTCCAGACAGCAGCAGCCTTAAAACAGACAATTAGTTGTAAATGTCTGTGTGATGTTTGTCTGCATAAGAAACGGATTTCACAACTGCTCCATCAGAGAGCCTAGACATGAAGAAGCTGTGCGCTTTCACTACTTAATTTTTACTCCTGAAGTTTTCTCTCATTTTGTGCTGTTTGACAGAACCCATTTGCTTTTAGAGGATAAAGAATATTGAACAGAATGATGTAGGTTTGAAAAATGATTGTGGTTTTTACCTTTGGGCAATCGAGGGACATATTGAAGAGAATCTATATAATAAAATTATTGATTTTAGGTAAGTCATTAACTTTATTTACTGCAACAATGTGTTAAATTAGAAACATTTAACTGTGTACAAAAACTGTGTGGTTCTGTCCTGTTCCTCCCCCTATAACTTTAGAAACTGCTGAAAATTAACTATTACACCAATAATTATTTAACAGTTTCAAATGTGTCATTTCTTAGTTTAGCTTTAATATATTGTGCTCCATTCTCAATGATGGAAAATGAGTATTGATTCTCTCTTTTGAGTTTTTGTTGATAGCATATATTGAAAGCTGTTTCTTCATCTGCCATGAATTCACAATTCCTTTCCTTTTTAAGAGTTCATTTTGAAGAGACTGCATCAGTGCCTATATTAAATTGCCTGCCAGTGATTCCTCTAGGTGCATACATATAAATGCCTTCATAAATGGTTATCTAACTTGGGTCTCTAACAGTTGGGCATATATTATTTCATTGAAATATTTGTGTATGTGTTGCTCTACTATACATGCTTAGAAGTACAACATTATATACATATTTGTGAAAATACATATACTTTGCATTATAAAATAGTTCTTAAATGAGGCCCTCATTCATGAGGCTTATTTAAAGAAATTTATTTAGAAATTTAGCATGTCTCTTAGTGTAATCTTTACTGCGAATGAAATTTTAAGTTTCAAATATCTCCCTTAATCATCACTATGCCTTGTTTTAGAATACCAGCAAGATGTTTTGAGTTTTATCTGGTAATGTTTTTTGCCACTGAGGAGATCAATGAGAATCCTTACCTTTTACCCAATATGACTTTGATGTTCACCATCACTGTTGGTTCTATTCAAGATACATTGGGACTTCTGGATAGTCTATATTCACAACCAAACAATAGCATGTATTTTACTAATTATGTCTGTGCAAACTATAAACTTTGTGATGTACAGTTTACTGGACCATCATGGAAAACATCTGCTAAACTGGCATTTCATTCTTGGTCACCAAATGTAAGAATGTGTTACCCTGAATGAGTCAACAACATTAAATTCCATTTAAAAATGTCAACAAGAAAACATTGACAGCATGCATTTATGAGTGTCCTACTTCTCTCTCTTTCTCTCTCTCTCTCTCTCTCTCTCTCTCTCTCTCTCTCTCTCTCTCTCTCTCTCGAAATATATATATATCTGTGCCACACACACACATACTGCATGTATAATATAGTGATATATATCACTATATATGTATCACTATATATATATATATATATATATATATATCACTGGACATTTATTTATACACACACACACACACACACACACACACACTAAGGAATTAAATAATCAAATCACATATGTACTGGATAAACAGGCAAAAACTGTGTTCAAGGAAATTGAGACTTGTCAGAAATAGTTTAGAGTCTAAAAGAAAGAAAATATATGTTATTTATAATATAATCACACTATCCTCAATAGGAGATTGGAATGGTAAAGAACATTATTTATATATAATTCCAAATATACTAATAATCATATTCTTCATGTGGATGTATCATCCTCTCATCTAAACTCTTTACGTTTTCTTTGACCATTTAGTCCTAACCTAAGTGACCATGACCAGTTCCTGATGTCCATCAGATAGCCAGCAAGGACACACATTTACTCCATGGCATGGTCTCCATGATGCTTCATTTCAGATGGACTTGGATAGGACTGGTCATGTCAGATGATGACCAGGGCATTCAGTTCTTTCAGATATAAGAGAAGAAATGCAAAGGTATGGGATCTGTTTAGCTTTTGTGAATGTGAGCCCAGAAACCATGCAGATATACATGACAAAGGCTCTTATATATGATAAACAAATTATGACATCTTCAGAAAAGGTTGTTATCATTTATGGTGAAAGGAACTCCACTTTAGAAATCAGCTTTAGAAGATGGGAATATTTAGGTGCTCAGAGAATCTGGATCACAACTTCACAATGGGATGTTATCACAAATAAAAAGAAATTCAACCTGGATTTCTTCCATGGGACTGTCACTTTTGCACACCACAGCGGTGAGATGCCTAAATTTAGGAATTTTGTGCAAACTATGGACACTGACAAATACCCAGTAAACATTTCTGAGTCTATGCTTGTGTGGAATTATTTTAATTGTTCAATCCCTAAGAACAGAAAGAAAATGGAACATTTTAAATTCAACAACACATTGGAATGGACAGCACTGCACAAATATGACATGGCCCTGAAAGAAGAAGATTACAATTTGTACAATGCTGTGTATGCTGTGGCCCACACTTACCATGAACTCATTCTTCAACAAGTAGAGTCTCAAAATCCAGAAGAATTCAAAGGAATATTTACTGACTGTGAGAAGGTCAAGTTTCTGACATTTCATTATGCTTAGATATATCAATTTGATCTTTTAAATGGACCCAGAGACACACATGTACATTTGTTATGAATTAGTCTCTCAGTGGAAAGATTTTTACACTGCAAAACTCCCTAATTGTTTTTTCACATGGATGAATATCATGCACAAGGGAAACATTTGATAGGAAACAATATTTTTTTATGATATTCCTGAGTTTCGTGAAAACATGTCTCAACATTTCATCAAACAATTTCAAAAGTTAAAAAAGGAGCTGATAGTTTTAATATAAAAGCTTTAAGTGATGACTAGACTAGAATAATTTTCTAAAGAGTACATTTTCAAGAATCAGTACATGTGCTGTAACTAATAGTTACTCATTTAAATTAACAATGATTAACAAAATCACAAATGATTAAGACTATATATGTTATTAAGTTTCATTTTATCTCATATTTTTTATTGTCTATAAATGAGAGACCGAAAGACATTCTTTATTTTCACACACATTCAGAATTCCCCTTCATTTGTACACATGTGGCTACATTTACAAAAATGTATATTTTTGACTAACATGAACACATGCACACACACCATGTTACTTGTTATATGCTAATCATTTTTCTAGCACATTCTACCATCAAACATGGAATATTATATAAATTTTTAGTATCGATGGAGGATATTCTATTTTACTACACGAGAATACTTCAATACAGCTCTTTTGTTAACATCCTTAAGGAATTAGCAGAAATTCTCAATTTTGCTTTTCCTGTGTGATACCCATATGTAAGCATCTAATGGTGCATCTCATTTAGATGTCTTCCGTGCTGAAGACCAGGGTGTTTACTAACCCTGTTGGAGAACTGGTGAATCATAGGGAAAATCAGTGTGCAGAATATGATAATTTCATCATTTGGAATTTTCCACAAGGCTTTGGATTTAAAGTGAAAATAGGAAGCTATTTTCCTTGCTTCCCACAGATGCAACAACTTCACATATATGAAGATTTGGAGTGGACCACAGGAGGAACTCCAGTGCGTATACCACAAATTTTAAATGTTTTCAAGATATCTATATTTTTAAATATGAGGCACTGAAATAATATTTCTGTGGTTAGGATCAATTGCTACTCTTTCAGAAGGCCATGCTCACCAAAATCTGGTACCTCTCAACTCCATGTAAATCTCATCATAGCAATCAAAGGCCTCTGAATTCCATGTTCAGTTGCACCCATAGGCCTATTCACCACACACTACAGGGGTGTGTGTGTGTGTGTGTGTGTGTGTGTGTGTGTGTGTATAAAATGAAAAATTTTAACTATATGTAAAACATGGAATTTTCTTATTTTGTGAGAACATATTTATAGCCTAATTAAGCATTGCATGTGTTCATTAACAGAAATCTTTCTCTAGATTCAAGGTATATATACACATATATGTATATATATAATTGGTTATTTTATTTACTTACACTTCACATGTTATCCCACTATGCCACTTACTAGAGTCCCTTCTTCTGTGGGGGATTGACTTATCTGGCATCACTGGGAGGAGAGCCCCTTGGTCTTGTGAAGGCTCAATGCCCCACTATAGGGAAATGCTAGAGTGATGAGGCAGGAGGCTCATAAATGCAGGGGAAGGGGTTAAGGAATAGGAGATTCAAGTATTTTTTTAAACTTCATTAATTTTAAGACAGTCTTAAACAACACTTCCTATTCATCAAACTACTTTTGCTTGACTTACCCTACCTTCTTTCTCCATACACCTCAGTATTCTGATTTTTTTATTTGTAAATCATGGGAGAAAACTGATTCATCCTTTTGGATGAATCAGTTTAGGAAGGAAATGTTTTTAATTGCTATATCCTGAAAGTTAAATATATAATATTACATGATGTAGAAAATACTGTGTGACTTCAGGGAAATACAAAATATTAATGTGCCTGAAATTGTTAAGAAATATTGGTTAACAGAGGAATATTTACAGCCTTATCTGTTAATGTCCCCTATATCTATTTATGGGTCATTATACATATTATGTATAAATGAACTACACAAACACAAACACACACATGTACACACCCTTTCTCTTATAAACACACATATTATATATTATTTATATATTGTCTCAGTTTCCCTCCTGCTTGTGTAGTGTGCCATGTACTGCTGGATTTAGGAAAATTCATCAGAACGAGACAGCAGACTGTTGCTTTGATTGTGTTCAGTGCCCAGAAAATGAGGTTTCCAATGAAACATGTACATGCTTGCATGCAGAAAGAAATGCTGATTTTGAATCGTTCTCTTTCCAAACAATAACTATTATATGGCCTACATGGAAAATGAAGTTCTAAAATCTCTGTTTTTCAGAATTTAATCAGTTACATAATGTGAACTTCTTTTGGACCTAGCAAGTAACTTGCAATATCTTCCACAAACAATCCATTTCTCTCACAATATGTTGGTTGCTGATTTTATACTATGCAGAAAACTTTTAGGAGGACATGCAGTGTGCCAGTTTTTAAAGACAAAACTATGAGCATAGAGCTTCAAGAATGAAAATATTCCTTTAGAGGCTGGGCAGTGGTGGCACACGTTTATAATCCCAGCACTCTGGGAATCAGAGGCAGGCAGATTTCAGAGTTCGAGGCCAGCCTGGTTTACTGAGTGAGTCCTAGGACAGTCAGGGCTACACAGAGAAACCCTGTGTCTGAAAAACCAAATCCAAAAAACCAAAAAAAAAAAAAAAAGAAAAAGAAAATATTCCTTTAGGCAAACATTACTTGCAAGAGTAATTGTATGTTCTTGTTCCTAGGTAGAGATACAGACATATGGCACAACCCAAAAAGCAAAGTACCTAATGCATTTTGTCAACTGAGATCAATAATTTTATGTGCACACTACCCTTGTCTGTGAATAGTGATTTTATGGTTTCAAGAATTGAAAAATCTGAGATCACGCATATTATTATTTATCATATTTTTATTATATTTTGTTTAATGTATAATTTTTTCAATTCCATTCCTTATCATGGTGTTTTGTTTCAACACAAAACGCAGGTAAATACAGAGCAATATTAAGTGAGTGGTCCCTGCAGCAAGAAGGAATAGATGAGATTTTCAATACCAAATTATTTTTTGATATATCATCTGAATACTACAAATACACAATTATTAACTAAATAATTATTATATCTTATGAGGTTTTATTGTTGTTTTTTTACCATCAGATATGGAACAATGTGTGAGGTGTCCAGATGATAAGTATGCCAACTTGGAGCAAACCCACTGCCTCCAAAGAGTTATGTCATTTCTGGCTTATGAAGATCCATTGTGGATAGCTCTATGCTCCACAACTCTGTTCTTCTTGGCCATCACAATTCTAGTACTCTTCACTTTTGTGAAGTACAAGGATACGCCTATTGTGAAGGCAAATAGTCTCATTCTCAGCTACATCCTGCTCATCTCACTAGTCTTCTGTTTTCTCTGCTCATTGCTCTTTTTTGGACATCCCAACCAGGCCACCTGCATCCTGCAGCAGACCACATTTGGAGTATTTTTCACAGTGGCTGTTTCTGCAGTGTTGGCCAAAACATTAACTGTGGTCAAGGCTTTCAAGCTCACTACTCCAGGGAGAAGGATGAGAGGGATGCTGATATGGGGGGCACCTAACTTGGTCATTCCCATTTGTACCCTGATCCAACTTGTTCTCTGTGGCATCTGGTTGGCAACATCTCCTCCCTTTATTGACAGAGATATACAATCTGAGCATGGGAAGATTGTCATTATTTGCAACAAAGGCTCAGTCATTGCCGTCCATGTCGTCCTAGGATATTTGGGTTCCTTGGCTCTGGGAAGCTTCACTGTGGCTTTCCTGGCTAGGAACCTTCCTGACAGATTCAATGAAGCCAAGTTCCTAACTTTCATCATGCTGGTGTTCTGCAGTATCTGGATCACATTCCTCCCTGTCACCATAGCACCAGGGGGAAGATCATGGTGGTTGTGGAGGTCTTCTCCATCTTGGCTTCTAGTGCAGGTTTGCTAGTTGTATCTTTGTCCCCAAATGTTATATTATTTTAGTTAGACCAGATTCAAATATTACACATAAGTACAAAAGTAAATTGCTTCATTGAAACTTTCATAGAATGAAAATGTTAGATGATACTCAACAGATTTTTCTTTGTATTAATCAAAGTAGAATTTAATCAGTTAAAAACTTAAGTAATAAACAAATTTGAACTTGCAAATAGGACAGCACTGGTCACTGTGATACCAGTTAACGAAGTATGGTGGAACATGGTTTCATTCATAAGTACTCAATCCTGAAGATATTGAGAACTAGGAATGTCTATTGAGGAGTGATTCCCATTGTTTTTACCTGTGGTTTTGGATGTAAGCAATGTAATAAATTAAGCATTGATATAAGGTGACGGTACTGACTGTGGACTCTAGATATTCTTGGAGTTATACGTAAGAAGACTGCAGAGAACAATGACATGAAGCCAGTAATCAACACTATTCCACATGCATTCATCGAATGCCTACATACAATTTCATGTCTTGGCTACATTCAATATACTGTGACCCAGGTACATGAGAAAATAAACAATTTTTGCACATGTTTCTTTTCAGTCATGGTGTTTGTACAGCAACAGCATCTAAGACATCACCTAAATGGTAAATTGCCTCCATTGAGATTTAGAATATCATAGATTCCTGATGCAATAAATGACACTTATTTGAAAAGAGAAGTAAGAGTGAATGTTAGTAGATTGTAAAGCACAGTGACACTATTGCATGTGAGAGCACAGAATCGCTGGACTTTGGAATAGCTTTACAATGAACTAGGAAGATATTAAGAATATCAAATAACCTACAATGAAGGGAACATTTTATGAAGAGGACAAGGAGATTCAGGTTGGGGTTGCAATATTATTCTCTGTAAATTCATGGGAAAAGACACAATTTTATTATGAAATGAAAGTGCTTCATTAAGTGAGAAAATCCACTAATGAAAATGTCTCACACAAAACCTTTACCACAATAAGGTCATTGAATTTGATGGACACATAAATCACTCTAGATGAAGGGTGTCATCATACATTTTATAAAAGTACGAGTACTGAAGATTACATCCATTTAATATTACACACACAAACATGCATATACAAATACATCCACATTATTATCTCTTTACATCAGGTGATAAAGGTCAGTATCATTTTTCTCCTAACGTACTGTTTGCTGCATTATCTTTTAAATATTATTTAGTAGTTTATTTTTGACATTGTCATTTAATTTCTTTTTGTTTACATTTCCTGTCTCCAAAACACTCTTTGTACCACTCCCTGCACTCCTAAACGCACATGGCCTCTTATCTCATTTATTCTTCCTGAATGCGTATATTTTTGCATACACATTTATATTTTGAACTATAAATTCAAGAGAATGTAAAATTGCATTTATTTCTTGTTCTGATAAAGTCACATAACACTAAATTCACTCTTAATAACATTCTGCTATACATAAATATCAGGGTCTTGATGACCCAACATCAGAGAGCTTTCCTTCTGTAGATGATAGAAACAAATACAAATACAAATACCCTCAGACAGACAATTTTTAGAATGTGAAAGAATTTGGAACATACATTCACAAATGAGATGACTCCATAAACTCCCTTCCTCAGGACTCAGTAAACACTGTGGAAGGATTGTTAGTAGTGTTATCCATGCCAGAGGGGATGGAGAACACCCACCATGGAAAACAGGACTTCTAAAACAAGAAAGAGAGATGCACATATGAAATTACAGAGAATGTGGCAGCATGCACAGGGCCTGCATGGTTCTGTTCAAAATAGGGTCTCAGTATTGAGAGGGAAATGGAACTGCACCCCCATTCCAATTCAGTTGATAGTAATTTACAAAAATAAATATTAATTGTTTTTATAATATAAAATGCTTTACGAAATGAAAGATGACACTATACATTAGCATCTACCCCAAGAAGTTGTTGGGGATACTATCCTATATGTAGAAACCATTTTCCAGAAACATGATGGCCACCAGATAAATGAAAAAAAAATGAGACATTAAAATTCATGTCCAAATTATCAATGATTAAACAAACTTGCTTTCCTGTATGATTTACAAGAATTCCTTTTGTGATTGTAAATTTTTGTTTAGGATTGGACTACCAAAATCACATTTAAAAGGAAAAAAATAATTGTCACAGAAAATGTGGCCATGCTTAATTGAAGAAGCAAAACACACATGTGAAATTTTATCCCTACAGACTCCTGATGCTTCCCTCTAAGTAGTCAGCAATCAGTCTGACATTAAAATAGCTGTTACTAGGGAGAATAAAATCTCATCATATAATACAGTATTATTGAAGTGCTATCACAGGGATGATTTTTCTCAAATGCCATCTTTTGCTTTCTTTAAGTCTGCAGCTTATTTGGTCTTATTTAACAGTTTAGTTGGTATTGCGATGCAACACTCTTGCATTTACCACAGATGCCTTGTCTTTGCCATTTTTTTCTATTTTCTCTCAATTACCTTTACTTTACCTGCTTGTTCTGTTGCAGTCATCAGAAAGATATTATTTTAATATAATGGAGAAATGGAGACAATTATTATTTTACCATTATTATTTTATTATTTTTATTATTTAATTATTATTTTATTCTCTTTTTATTATTGTCATTTTAATTATTATCATTATTTTACTATTATTGCCATTTTAATTATTAGTTTATTAATGTCATTTTAATTGTTATTATTTTTACTTATTATTATTATTGCCATTTTAATTATTTTTCATTTAAATTATTATTATATTATTTTATTATTACTTTTATTATTATTAATTATTGGCATTTAAATTATGATATTATTATTTTCACTTGAATTATTATTATTATATTATCATTATTTACTACTGTCGGCTTATTATTATCATTATATTTTTCCTTTTTATTAACCATTTTTTAAGTTTACATCTCAGATGATCACCTACTTCCCTCTTTCCCCTTCACACACTCCCCATCCCATCCCCCTCACCTCTGTCTCCACCCACCCACCCACACCTGCCTCACTGGTCTAGCACTGCCCTACACTGGGGCATTGAGCCCCACAAGACCTAGGCCTCCTCTCCCACTGATGCCAGATAAGGCCATCCTCTGCTACATATGCAGCTGGAGCCCTGGGTCCCTCCCTGTGCACTCTTTGGTTAGTGGTTTAGTCCCTGGATGCTCTGTCTGGTCTGGTTAGTTGATATTGCTCATCCTATTGTGTTGCAATCCACTTCAGCTCCTTCAGTCCTTCCCCTGACTCTTCTGCCTGCTTAGTGTACTATTCATCCATGGGATGTTTTTGAGGCAGTTCTCTATCAAATAAATGCTACTTACTGTCACTATCGCTAAGCTTGGTAAGTCCTTTACATCACAAATTCTACTCTTCTACATCTCAGTTTAATATGGCAGTGCTCCCCAATATACTGTCATTTTAACAGTTCTACAAAATTAACTGCAGGAGGAACTTACTCCTACATGGTCAGTGCTGAGGGCAGAACTTGTATAAGAATCAAGGGAAACTAGGGCAGTCCATGTTTGTCATCCTGCCCATGACATTTCTCAAAGTTAGTCCCTGGTTCAAATGTTTGGAGCAGATTCCGCCCTGGTAGTGAAGTTATTCAGAGGTTACCACCTGATGTACCAAATAAGGAGCACCACAAGGAAACTCAGAGGTGGCCACATCTGGCTACTTATGACTGATGCTTCCCATACAGCCCCAGGGAGGACCCACAACTACATCTCCAGTGCTCATCCACATTCTCCTCATTATGGGCAGAGACCTGTGCTCAACATGTCTCAAAACCAGAACTTACTTGAGGTTACCACACAGCACCGAAGAGCAACACTCAAAGCAGGACACAGAAAATCTTTCAGGCCTGTTACTCCAAAACAAACTTCATCATGACACCAGGAAGAACCCTCCTCTTAGTCTGATTGGCAGGTCTGCCTGGTGTCCTTGACTGGCCAGTGAGTCTTACCCCTCCTCAAGGTTAGAGTATGCTTCCAGTGCTGGGCCAGACCTTTCATATATTTCAGGTCAGGTTTGCAAGTCCATAGCATTTGTTTCTGTCCTCCAAGATCCCCATCCGTCTGTACTCCCACACAGCACTGGAGGACACACCATTGCAACTGAGGGTGTTCAGCTTCTTTCCACTCCTCCCCTTTGTGGGCAGTGATCATGCTTTCATCATGACCTGTCTTCATAGCTTGCTTGAGAATTCCCTACAGCAAATCCCCTTCTTCTTCCTAAAATCAAGGAGGATAGCCTGTTACTTGACTTGCATGGGTGATATAAAGCTGGCACATCAGTGGAATGATTCCTAGGCTATTAAAATTAAAGAGGGATTTTAGGAATCACGTGTTTTGAAATGCAAGTTCATACAAGTCCTTTCCATGATATGATAGGCATGAAACAACTCCGGGAGAAAACCAGGAAACAGATGACATTGTGGAACACTATTGCTAATCAGCACATCTTTCTCAATGGCAAGATGGGGAAAAATTACACAGTAGTGTTAGCACAGATTCTCTAGATCAACAGATCTCAAAGAGTGAGTGAATTTTTATGTGTATGTAGAAAGAAGATTTATTAAAATGTCCCAAAGACAGTTGTTCTCTTCTTCAAATAATGGCTGTCTGTCAAGGGAAACTTAAAATTCTAGGACTTATCTTCTGGGGAAAAGGAGCTGCAATTCTCCTGAGCTCAGCATGAAGACAGAATACAAAACTCCTATTTCCTAAAGTTGCTCTTTAAAGTTAATATCTTGGGCATCTTTTCCCTTGTGGGTCAGATTGATACCTCTACTGCACCTGAGGAATGGGCTATGCAAGCTATTCACCTTGATTACAGGAAGAGGAAGGCTGTGCTGTGAAGAAAGCACAGGTCTGAATTTAGGTCCTGTAAGGTGCAGGGTCATTGCTCACAAGGGGAGGAGCTTAGTAGCCTGAGCTGGAAGAGTGGGCCTTCCCCAAGGCCTGGGTGGTGTGAGAGTCCTCTTGCAAGGAAGGAACAAATGCTAAGGGATTGAAAACCACTCCTATGTTCTGGAAAAAAGTTTGGCCCTGAACTAGAAGCACACTTTAACCTTGAAGAGTGGTAAGGCTTATTGGCCAATCCAGACCTCCAGGAAGACTTGTCATTCAAAGAAAGAGGCGGGATATTCCGCGTACCTTTCTTCAAGTTCCCTGTGGCTGTGCAAGCCAGGATAGTTCATTGTATCCTGCTCTGAGCGCTGCTGTTCAATGCTGTGCTGTGTGGGGACCTCAGAGAAGCTCTGAAATCAAGAAATGGTAAGCACAAGATATCTGCCCACAGTGGGGAGGTAGCTGAGCAGTGGGTGCTGGGGTGGAGGGGCCTACCAGGGTTGGGTGGGAAATATCAGCTAGATGTATTTGTGAGGTTTCTAGTGGTGCTTCTTACGTGCTAAATCAGTCAGTGACCTCTAAATATCTTCCCTATCAAGGGTGAATCTTCCAAAATCATTTGGTTTGCTTTTAGAAATATCATGGCTGCTTTCTTTTTATTCTGCAGCTCGTTACCAAAACATTTTGTGTTTTACACTATACACTGATAGGGCTGATATGAATCTTATAGGTCTATTTTAACATGTGACTGGTGTTTGTTTTCTTTTGTTTTGTTTGCACTATTCCTATTTCTTTACATGTATAGTGTTTGAATATTGCATGGCATGGGGACTTTTTTTTTGTTTCAATCTATTAGATATTTTGGATGCTTCGTGTACCTTAATAGGAATCTTTCTCTTTAGTTTAGAAATTATTCATTTATAATTTCATTAAAACTATTTTCTTGACCTTTGAGCTGATATTCTTCTTCTATTACAGTCAATTGTAGTATTTGCTTTTGGTTTGTTGCAGTGTTCCTGGTTATTTAGTGCCAGGAAACTTTTAGACTCCAAGTAATTTTTGACCAATAAGTACAGTTATTCTATTTATCTTCCTTTCCCTGTTCGGTGTGTGAATCTTGCCTTTGTAGTGGTCAATGTGCAGGCAATTTCAATGGCCTGCACTCCAAAACTTAGCACCTGCTTAAATCATTACCTGCCTCCATCAACTGCTGTTGTTGTCAGATGTGCTTTATATACATGGAGCACTAGCTTCAGCTGCTCTCTATATTTGTTCCCTGTTTCTGTTCTCTACACACACACCCTGTATAGTCTTTCTCTACTCTCATCACACTCTTTCTGCTCCCTGTGTGTGTTCCAGTCTGCAGGTCCTCTTGTGTACCTCTATCCCTTCCCAAGTTCTCACTCCTGTCCTTTCCACAAAACATCCTCTATTGTACCAGATCTCTTGCATGCTTTAATTTTTGAGGATCTGCTGTGACAGGATACCTTGGATTACTTGGTGATATATTTCCCTGACTTATCTTCATTATGTTCCAATGCTGATGTATAAGTACCTGGGTTTGTGGTGATAATAGGTCTAGATACTGATCTCTGGGTTTGTCTTGTTTGGGTGGTAATTTTATTCCTGAATTGCTGTTGCTGTCTGAATTTTCACTGGATATTGGCTAAGTGTCGCCCCTTTTACTTACCTGTTTTGTGGACATGTTCAAAACAGAATGCTTGCTCATGTTGAAAGCTGGAAGAAATGACAGGCAGGAAGATACGATCTTAGCAATCCACCAGGAGACATAGTTAGGGAAGAGGGTAAGCTGTCGCTGGTGTTTGTACAGTGCTAGGGACAACTTTGTAAAATGCATGTGAGATAAATAGTGTAGCAAATTTTATGGAAACCCTTCTGTGTCTCGTGGCAGGCATGACATGTGGTTGAGCAAGAAGTGTACATTCCTGTGTACTAGAAGAGAAAAGTGTATCCTGTACCGTTGTATGTCAGAAAGATATTACTTGCTTTCTGATTTTAAAAGTTTGACATTCAATATATTGCCTTGAGTGTCAGAAGACACTTTAGACATTTGAACTGTATAGGCACTCCTGCAGACTATTAGGATCACTGTAGACTGAATACATTTTCATCATAGGATGAACATAGGCCTATAGTATCCAAGGTCAGAATGAAGTTGATTGGGTCCCCTGGGTATCCCCACAACGTGGGGATTCACGTTTCTGCTGGGTTAAGTGCATCCTCTCACACTGAGGCCAGGCAATGTAGTCCACTTAAAGTAACAGATACCAAAGGTAGGCAGCAGCATTAGGGACAGACCCTGTCCTAGGTGTTGAAGGATCCTCATGAAGACTAATCTGAAATTCTGGTAGCTACGTGCTAGGGGTCTTAGTCCAGCCTGTGTCTGCTATTTGCTTGGTGGCCCAGTCTCTCTGTCTCCCCATGGCTAACGATTTCTTGAATCTTCTAGACTACATGTGGAGTTCCTACCATCTTCAAGGCCTTCTATCCTTCCCCAACCATTCCTTAAGTGTCTCCAAGGTCCATCCCTTGTTTCACTGTGGTTCTCTGCATCTATTTCAGTCAGCTGCTGGGTGAAGCCTCTCATTGGACATTTATGAAAGTCTCCTGTCTGGGAGCATAACATTGTATCCATAATAATATTAAAGATTGGAGATTGCCAATAAGGTGTGTCTCCAGTTGGGCGAGTTTTCATTGGGCATTCCCTCATTCTGTGCTCCAGGTGTGCCCCTGCTTTTCTTTTAGATGGGACAAATTTTGTTCTGTGTGTCTACTGTGCTGTAGTTGAAATTGATCCTTCAGGTTTCTTCTCATGTTCCATACAGTCAATATTTGGACTCTGTCCCTAAATCACATAAGATGCTTTAGCCCCATTTGCGTTTAATGTTAATCAATTTTAGAAGCCTGGTGGTTTAATTTTTTATTTAGTTCCTTTGTTTTTGTTTTCAAGATAAAATATCTCTGTGAAATCCTTCCTGTCCTGATACTCGGTATAGGAACGACATAAGCCACCTGACACGGTTTTGTACAATAGGAATATGCTTTTGTGCAACTTTTAATCCTCATGTTTCACTTTGAAATTTGGACAAATAGATAGGTTATATTCTATTTCTCAAGTTGATATATGTTCATTACATCAATACTACCTGAGGCTTCAGAGTCCTTGGATTCCAGGTGTATGATGTACTCCCTCATACTTGTGATTGTTCTGAAATGTTTGAATAGAGAGTATTTTGCTTATGTGTATGAATATGAATATCATATATCTCTTCTTTACTGTTGTCATAAGGTAGCGTCAGAACTCTTGATCTTGAAGTAATGAATAGATGTTGGTCCCTATGCTTATGTGAGAAATTGATGAACACAATGTGGAAGACAGCTAGAGCTTTCCACTGCTGAGCTCTCTCTCCGGCCCTACATTGCTTATCTATGACCAACATTTATATTACTATATTTTCATCTGTACATTTGTAACTGTTTAAGCATTCATTCCCTTTTAGCAAAAATTTATTAATGTTATAGTTTAAACTGTTGCACTTCATGTTTCTACAAGATGAATACAGATATGAAGTAAATGTATAATTCTTTGTGGTAAATTTTAGTAAATAGCTATGAGTTCTCTATATTTTGGTTTCCTTGGTTGATTTTTGTAGGGGTTGAGGATCTTAATATATAACATTTGTTCCCCTAGAACGCGTTACTTAGGCCATGTCAGCATCCAGCTTTATGACATATACCTGCATGCACCTCTGTGATCGAAGAAATGGGCAAATATACCCAGTTTGCCCATCACTTTTGTACTTAGTATTTGTTCATACAATTTTCAGATGTGTGAGCAGTATTTTGGAAGTTTTCCATGCATTTCTCTCTCAATTGGCATTTCTCTGCATGGCTATATCCTATTCAAAGTGTTCAAAAGCAACACAGATGAATCTTATAATTGATGTTCCTTCTAAAACGACAGAGTGATTGTAAATTCTGAGTCATAATAAAAGTGGAGCAAGTACCAATTTTGTTTTATTTTGTATTGTTTTTTTATTTTTCAAGACAGGGTTTCTCTGTATAGCCCTGGCTCTCCTGGAACTTACTCTGTAGACCAGGCTGGCCTCGAACTCAGGAATCCACCTGCCTCTGCCTCCCAAGTGCTGAGATTACAGGTGTGTGCCACCACCGCCTGGCGCAAGTGCCAAAATTATATGAATATATGTTCGAGGAAGCATGCATTTCCTTTACATTGACGTTAATATCATGCTTTGTGTTGTACACATGTATGGGATATTTAGGATGCAGTGACTTTGGATGATGTGCATGTGAACTTCACTGAGGAAGAGTGGAATTTGCTGGATCATTCTCAGAAGAATCTCTACAAAGATGTGATGTTGGAAACATACTTGAACCTCAATGCTATAAGTAAGACTGTTACTTTTTTCTAAAGGTAACAAATGATTATTGGTTATTGATGATCTTCTATTATTTTAATTGTGAATAATGAAGATTGAGCTGAATATTCAGTTTCACTAAATTTTCACCTTAAATTTAATGGTGAATTCACAGTGCCATGAATTTTTCCTAATTTTCAATTGTATATCATTCATTTTCTGTTACTGTGTTTTAGGCTATAACTGGGAAGACAATCATCTTGAAGAACATTTTCACAGAAGTAGCAGACATGAAAGTAATATTCATGTGGAAGATGATACAAACTTACCTCTGAGGTATTTTTTGTATCTTTTGGAATCTCCAATGAAAAGCGAGAGTGTGAAATAACAATCCTTTAAGTGTAGTTGTGATTATAATATTCTTACAAAAGCATCTACCTCAAGATCCGATATCTGATTTGTGTATCCATTTGATAAGTAGCTGCGTCAGAGCTGTGCTGTGGACCTGCCAATCTGTATAGTCTCATAGTACTTAGATATTGCATATTGAATAGTGATAAATTTATATCCTAAACATTCAAGTAAGCAAAGAGTCCCTAGTAAAAGTGGTGATACTCATATTCTTGTAGAAATATGGTTAAGTTTTTTGAGATGTCATTTTATGAGAATCAAGAATGTTGTTGTGGAGAAACATTAATATATATTGCACATGTTATGAACAAAAATTCAAACAGTGTTAAAGCAATGTGTAAATCTTGCATTTGTCATTCTTTTTTGAAAAATTAGGTATATTATGTGTCCCAATTGATAAAAACTATATGAGCATAGCGATATTGAAAGAAGCAACATAAATTTTTTGTTCTTAAACAATGAGAATATATGTAGTATTCTGTCTTTGATAGACATTTGCAATTAATTAGTTTTCTACATTTATGGCGAATATCTCCAAACTAATAGTGTAGAAAAACTTAATGGGTACTAGGAATTTGGAAATAGTTCTGTGTGTCATGGTCCACAGTCAAGTGTGTTATAACTCACACTACAGTTAAAATTATGAAAGCAGTCAGTGTTATAAAGATAAGAGTTGTTCAAACTTTCTTCAGATAGCTGAAATACATCATATAAAAATCCCACATAAAAAGAATTTGTTATAAGTATGAGCCATATAATTCACATTGATTACATGATTGATCAGAGTAATGAATGTGGTACAGATTTCACATTTTCTAATTATCTTTGCAGGCATGCGAGAAGTCATAGTGGAGAGAAACCCTATGAATGTAATCAATGTGGGAAAGCATTTGTGCAGCACAGTACTTTCCAATACCATAAAATAACAAATACTAGAGAGAAACTTTATGAATATAATCAATGTGGTAAAGCCTTTTCGTATCACAGAAATCTCCAAAGTCATAAAAGAACACACACTGGAGAGAAACCTTATGAATGTAATCAATGTGGTAAAGCCTTTGCAAGACCCAGTCATCTCCAAATTCATAGAAGAACACATACTGGAGAGAAACCATATGAATGTAATCAATGTGGTAAAGCCTTTGCAGGTCACAGTGTTCTCCAAAGACATAAACTGACACATACTGGAGAAAAACCTTATGAATGTAACGAATGTGGTAAAGCCTTTACAAGAGCCAGTCATCTCCAAATTCATAAAAGAACACATACTGGAGAGAAACCTTATGAATGTTATCAATGTGGTAAAGCCTTTTCAACACCCAGTAATCTCCAATATCATAAAAGAACACATACTGGAGAGAAACCATATGAATGTAGTCAATGTGGTAAAGCCTTTGCAGGTCACAGTGTTCTCAAAGACATAAAACAGACACATACTGGAGAGAAACCTTATGAATGTAATCAATGTTTTAAAGCCTTTTCATGTCAAAGTAATCTCCAAAGACATAAAAGAACCCATACTTGAGAGAAATCTTACGAATGTAATCAATGTGGTAAAACCATTGCAACACACAATCCTCTCCACTCTGATCAAAGAGCACATACCAGACAGAAATCTTATTAGTGTAATAAATGTGGTAAAGTATATTCAAAAGGGAGAAGTCTTCAAATTTTCTGTGCTGGAAAGAAACCTACTGAATATAATCATGAATTAAGTGAGAACCCAGCACATATCATCCTAATATGATAGACATATGTGCTTGGGACTATTTCCACTCTGGAGATGGTTCTCTTGATGCCTTGTCAAAGAAGGTTGCTGCCTTTTACCCTTGTCTGAAGAGTTTCCTTGAGGTTATATGAAAGAGATTTACATTAATTGCCTTGACAATGTAAGTCATGAAAATCACCACATAGAATTTGCCTTTACAGTTTTTAACAAGCATAGTAAACTAAGAATTGAAAAATTCAAAGCATAAGTTTTAAAATGCAAGGTATCATCAGGAAGTTGGAGAAAGCTAAATCCTGTGATCAAGGACATTCAATGGTGTTAAAGAAATAGTTGCATTAAGGCAAGATTCCATCCAGCTAAACATATGGATTTGCAGTTGTATGAATGTGAACTGTATCATGTTGGGAATTATTATTGCCTGGTTATTGTTTTCATGTGGAGATATGAAGATACACGTATGTGTCAAACTGAGAAGGGGTAGGTCCGGATTGCTATTCTGGGTTTTCAATTTAAGATCAAAATGGAAGAGCTTAGGTCCAGGCATGGTGTTGCATGATTTTTATCACAGAGTTCTGGAGATAGATTCTTGGAGATCTCTGAACTCAAGGTTAATGTACTGAGCACGTTCTAGTACTGCCAAGCTTAGGCAGTGCAGTTTTTGAAAAATAGAATGTGGGTGATAATGTAATGGAAGTGGCCATGTTTCAGCCACATCAAATAGCAGAACTCAGAAGCTTTGTCTATGTGGCTCTGAATTTAGAGGCAAGAATAGAAGGGAATAGTGAGACAATTAATGCTGGATTGCTGTATTTCAAGAATTAGAGGAGATGGAGAAGAGTTCAGCATCACTGAGGTTAAATCTTCTGGATAGTGTTTTCTGAGTGAAAAATAGGGTGTGTTTTAGAGATAGTCAAGTTTGGACCTACTAGTGCAGCTGCACTTGTTCATGTATAAGAATCACACAAGAGGTACTGGCTTTGAATTCATGAAGTTGTTATGCAGAGCAGCTGAGTCTTGGAATCATTGAGCGATCATAGGGAGCCTGTAAGTTAAGCATATTTGCAGCAGGAGAACCCTGCACCCTGAAGATGCAAGTACCAAGGGATGACAGCAAGAACAGCAGGAGCAGAAGAGTGGTGTCAAACAGACCCAAGAGTGATAGAGAGGGCAGAGCTGGAAGAGTGACCCAGTCTCTTTAGAGGACCAGAGATGATCATGTGTGGATCCCAGACATTGAAACAAGAAGCTGTGATATTGAAATTACCTTGGAGACAGAGACCAAGGTTTTGAGATGTTAGAACTGTGTGTTACCTTCTCAGGAAAACTGCTTTAAGGGAATAAAACCACTCAAAGTGAAACAATTGTGCTTCAGTAAACAATGCAGAAAGGTGTTGTAGTTGAGAAGAATGCTTTGACATCAGACCTGGACTTGCAGTGTTTAGAGATTGTTCGGCTGGCTTTTGATCTTTTTTAGGTACAGAATTTCCTCACAATGACATTTAGAAATGGTAAAGTGTATCCTGTTTATATGATGGCATATTATATGGTTTTTGTTTTTGAAAATAATATGTGATTACTATTACATTATTGGATTAATCTCAGAAAAGACTTTGAACTTTGGACTCTTAATGTTCTTGAGACTGCTATAGAGGACGGTGACTTTTGAAGTAGGAGCTCACAGATTCTGCATGTTTAAGTGATCCCTCTACACTCGTGTGTTTTAACAATCATACGGGGGCCAGGCAGTGGAATGTGGTAGTTTAAATATGCTAAGGTAAGTGAGTGGCATTATGAGATTTTTGTGGCCTTGTTGGAGGAAGTGCATCACTGTGGGGTGGGCTTTGAAATTCCTACCAGTACTGAAGAGATTCCCCCATATTAGATCCCTGGAAGACAGTCTCTTCCTAGCTGCTGCTGGATAAAGATGCAGAACTCTCAGCTTCTTTTACAGCATCAAGACTGTCTGCATTCCTGCTATGATGAAAATGGAATAAACCTCTCAAACTATAAGCCAGCCCCAATTAAACTTTTGCTTTTATAGGAGTTGCCTTTTTCATGATGACTTTTCATAGCAATGGACACGATAAGACAGAAATATCGTGTGTTCTTTTAATGTGGTCAAGACTTTGCACTATTCCGTAGTCTTCATTTTCATGAAAGAATATGTGTTAGAGAGAAACATTATGGATGTGTTCAGTATAATGAAGCCTTTGTACACCTCTATAGTCTTCATCATTATGAAACTATTAATACTAGAGAGAAATTCGATGCATTTTAGCAATGTGGTCAAGCCTTTACATTATGGGAACCACTGAGTTCCAACACAATTCAAACATCAGGACAATGCAAATGATAAGAAGCCTTTGTAGTCAAATCGTTACTGATTAATGCTTCCTTGAATATATTAAGAAGCTTATCTTTATCACCCCATTCTGTCCCCACCCCAAGCCAGAATCTGATATATATTTTAAACCTTAAAACCACAGACATTCTTGCTAAGTTACAGCTATATTTCCCACAAATCTGGATTTTCCTCTGTTGTTACTCTACATGAAATGATACAGAAGGTGGGTTTTATGGTTTAGCCTATCACACTATTGGTTCTTTTAAAGTTAGGAACAGGCATTTAATTTTGAGGAATAAAACAGGGAAAGCAGAATTATGATTAGGAACAGTCATTATGTTTCAGGGAATAAAAAAAATCATGAAAGCTTGCCAGATATTGTTAAGTATGCAGGTTCACTATGTCCTGGGACTTGAACTTAGTTTCAATTTATGATTAAATGTACATCAGCAACAAAAAGGCAGTCCTTAGAGCAAGTTTTTTTTTCCTTGTTCCCAACATTTGTATATCATAGTCATCTTTGAATATGTAATATAACACATACTGAAGAGAAATCTTATAAATATAATCATGTGATACAACATTTTCACAACTGTTATCTATGAATGCACAAAAATACATCACAGACAGAATGATATGAATATGCCATTTGGTAAAGAAAGCCTTTGCACGTAGTAAACTCTTTAACATGCAATTAATATATTAAATCATTTGTATATCACTGTAGTCTTTGAGAACATTCAAGAATACTAAAAGTAATCTGTGACTAAAAAGAAGTTCTCAGCCCACACACCTTTATTGAGTTACTCAATGTTATATATTATGTAGAAAAAATGTAACAAGAGTCACCAATCAATTCAAATTTTATGATATCTCTATATTTTATTTGCACTTGCAAACTCATTTTTACCTACAAAGGCCACTATTTTTTTAAATTATTTTTTAGTTAATCATGTATCCAACAACATTGCTAACAGTGTTGATCAGCTCTAGGAACTGCTTTTGTGAAGTGTTGGTTCACTTATGCAAACTATCAAATGATTTGCCAAGAAAGATAATTTTACTTCCTCATTTCTAATTTCTATTACCTTCTTCTCCTTCAGTTTTATTGGTCTTGCTAAACTTTAACATACTATATTGAATAAATAGTTATAGAGATAATGGACGGTGGTCCATGCCTAGTTTGGAAATTAGTGGAATTAATTTTAATTTCTCTCAAGTTAATTTAATGTTGTCTATAGGCTTGCCTTCAAGTGACATTTTAATGTTTAGGCATGTCCCTTGTATTCTACAATTTTATCATAAAGTGGTCTTGAATATAGTCAGAGAATTTTATGTCATCTCAGAAGATGATCAATTCTTGGCTTTTCTTGCACATTAATTCCATTATGTTGAACCATCACTGTATTTCTAGAATAAAGCCTTCCTCATTGATAATGGTGGACCATCTTTTGATGTGTTTTTATTTGTTTTATTTATTAAGTATTTTTTTGCATCTGCTGTTTAAAGTAATGTTGCTCTGCAATTCTCTTTTATTGCTCAGGTTTTACTGACTAGATATATGAGTAATTATGTGTTCAGAAAATAAATTGGCTAATATTTCTTTTGTTTGTATATTGTTGAAAACACTGAGAAGTATTGTTGTTAAATTCTCTTTGAAAGTCTGGTAGGACTGTACTCTAAAACTCACAGCCATGGGCTCATATTGGTGGGATATTTTTAATGAATTCTGTTTTCCTTCATTTTTATGTTTGTTTAGGTTGGTTTTCCCTAGTTTAATTTTGGTATGTGGAATCTATTGAGAAAATTATCCATTTCTTTTAGAATTTACAAGTTGGTGGAGTGCACCCTTTTTAAAACTGTGTCTTTACCTTTCTCTGGATTTCTTCATTGCTTGTTATTTAATCCCCAATTTCATTTTAGAGTTCATAAATTTGTATATTCTTTATCTTTTAATAAGGGTTTGTTTATCTTGTCTAATAAAAGGCTCAAAAGATCAATTTCATGTTTCATTAATTCTTTGTATTGTTCTCTTTCTATTTCATTGATTTCAGCCCCCAACATTAAAATTGCTTCTGTCTCTTCCTTGTTTTCTTTGCTCCCTCACTTCTTTTTGTTGTAGTCTTTAAAACATGCTGTTAAATTGCCCACATGAAAGCTCTCCAATTTTTTCATGTAGGCATTTTCTGCTGTGAACTTTTTCTTAGCTCCACTTTCCTTTTCTTTGTTTTCCATACATTTGTTCATGTTGCATATTCATTTCCATTGATCTCTAGAAAGTCTCTGATTTCTTCCTTTTTTCTGTGTAGACCCATTTTCTCTCAAACATTAGTTTGTAGTCAGTTAGCTGCCCTCCCTCATCCCTTACAACACTGAGACATCAACAGGTTTTTGGCCCAGATCATATATTTTGTCTCATCAGAGAGTCTGGAGTCTCCTGGTTCTGTTGCAATCAAGTACATGAGGAACCCAATTTCTAGGGGCCACCCACTGGGCTGCCTTGTTGCTCCCTGGGATGAAGTTTATTCCTTTCTCATCAGAAGGCTCCTCTCCTTATAAATGGCTCCATATGAGAGGTAGCAATGGCATACCAGCCATCTGTCTTGACTCTGGGGAAAAGAAAACCTTACCACAGTGAGGAGGGCAGGCCTCCGTCTTTGAGTCCACAGGAACCAGACACATCAGAACTGGAAGTGACCATTTAATGAACAGGAAGTGGCCGTGCCACATCTGGAAGTGGCAGTGATGTGACAGGAAATGACAGGTCCTATCCAGAAGTGACTGCACATCACAGGAAGTGACTCACTTTAAGAGAAAGTACACATTCAATGCATGGAAGTGACTGTCACTTTCACAGCAAGTGGCCATACACCACAGGAAGGGGCTTTAATGGCTTTAATGTCCTTTATTAGCTCTAATGACTTTTTCAGAGTTGCCAGTTCAGTTTTCTGGGCTGACATTCCTGCCAGATGTGGCTCTGCCCATGTGATCTCCATATTTGTCACCACTGATGCCCCAGCATAGCTCTGTCCATCCTGAATGAGTTGGTTGCCATTGGTGCACCCCGTTACCGCTGCATCTATCTGAGCAGTCATACAGAGGCCCAGCAAGTGAGGTCAGGCTCCATCAGCAGGGAACCTGAGGAGTTATCCTGGAGGCATTCAAGGAAAGAGACTGGTAATGAGTCATTCTGCCAAATCTTTAACCAGGAGGTTATTGCTGCACTGAAGTGTAAACAGGGTGGGGGCTAGCGTCTGCCAATTGGTGACACATTGGCCATTGACTAATGCCAGAACCCCTCGTATGAGTATTCATTCCACCAGGTCTACAAAGGTCACCTGATGTTGGCAGAGTAAGGATTTTTTTCTTCGAGACAGGGTTTCTCTGTTTAGCCCTTCCTGTCCAGGAACTCACTCTGTAGATCAGGCTGGCCTCAAACTCAGAAATCCACCTGCCTCTGTCTCCCAGAGTCCTGGGATTACAAGTGTGCACACCACCACCCTGCTTTTTATGTGTGTGTAGGTTTAAACATTCAGATTTTTTCAAGGCATCTAAGACATCCTGCATTTTTGTATTGTTTTTATAGCCACTTGGAATTAATTTATAAACTGATGAAAAGACTATCTGTAGGTTTTAGCAAGACAGAATGTGGAACATTACAACAAAAGCTGGTGGGTTTCCATTTTACTTTTAGGGTAACCCTGATCTTGTGGTGGGGTCACTTTTGATTCTTAGGTCCCCCTTATCTCCTTTATTGAGGCTGTCCTTTTTAGGCATCACTTATGGTCTTCTGATTTGGCCTTGGCTGCCAACAGGGTCTTTCCCAGATCTCCAGTCTGTTGCTTCTGTCCTCTCATCTGTGTCTCCTCTGCAGTCTTACTGCCATTAAATACTCTCTTTGCCTATGTTCTTCAATCTCTTAGACAACTCTTTCCTAACTATTCCATCCTCTGTGGCTGTGTCTTCATAGCTGGTGTTCCCTGATTAACAAAAGCTCAAGCAACTGCTGCCTTTGCTTCTGGTGATTCAGTGTTCATGGGTGTGTATTGTCAAAAATGTCTCCATGACCCTGTCTCAAAAAGCTGTAAGGCTTTTATTTTCTCTCCGCCTTATATTATACACTCTGGACAAATTTGTGAGCCATCTTGTGGCCAGCTGGAGACCTGCCAGCAGAGATGGACGGTGGACAAAAGGCCTGCTCTAACCTTCAATGGTGTTATAATCCCAGTCTGGGTGAGTTAGGGCAAAGCAAGCATATTGGGGCCATTAACCAGCTCATATACCAAACCCAGACACTATTGTGGATGCCAACAAGTGCCTGCTGACAGGAGCCTGATATAGCCATCTCCATGATAATCTCTGCCAGTGCCTGACAAACACAGAAGGGGATGCTTTCACCCAGCCATTCAACTGAGCACCGGGTCCCCAATGGAGGAGCTAGAGAAAGGACCCTAAGAAATGAAGGGGTCTGCAGTCCTATAGGAGGAACAACAATATGAACCAGCTAGTACCCCCAGAGCTCCCAGGGACTAAACCACCAACCGAAGAGTACACATGGAGGGACCCATGGCTCCAGCCACATGGGTAGCAGAGGATGGCCTGGTCGGACATCCATGAGAGGAGAGGCCTTTGGACCCATGAAGTCTCATTACCCCAGAGTAGGGGAATACCAGGTCAGGGAAACAGGAGTGGGTGTGTTAGTGAGCATGGGGAGGGGGGAGGGAATAGAGGGATTTCAGAGGGAAAATTAGGAAAGGGGACAACATTTGAAATGTGAATAAAATATAAATATAAACATATGAATATATAATATATAAATATATCAATAAATATAAAAAAATTTTTAAAAAAATTAAAAAGCACTTGGGAAGCAGAGGCAGGTAGATTTCTGAGTTTGAGGCCAGTCTGATCTACAGAATGAGTTCCAAGACAGCCAGAACTACACAGAGAAACCCTGTCTCAAAAAAAAAAGCAAAAAAACAAATGTAAATAAGAAAATATCTAATAAAAAATTCTTTAAATAAAACACAACATTAACTCTCATTGTGACCACCTTGAATGGATAAAGGTCAATTCACAAGTATCTTAATCACTGCTGTGGCTTTGATAAAATACTCTGTCAGGAGAACAGGTTTATTCCAGCTCACAGTTCACAGTAAAGTCACTCATGGTGGAGAATGCCACTCTGAAGTTTGAAGCAGCTGCTCACTCACATCAGGTGTGTAAATAATCAGGACGCCAAGAGCAATGAACGCCTACTGCTGCTCAGCCCCTTTCCACACACTGCCCGGGATCCCAGCCAGGGAATGGTGCTGCCCACAGTGGGTGGGTCTTCCCACACCAGTTAAGATAACCAAGGCAGTCCCTTACAGCCACGCCCCGAGGAACCTCCCCCTTGTTAGGATTCTGTATAAGCTCCACCCCACAGTTACCTGGCAACAGTCAGGTATGCCCCTCCCCAACATTACCTGGCAACATCCAGGTAGGTCTGGCACACTATAAAAGGGGCTGCTTGCCCCTGCCCCACTCTTATTCTCTCACGCTCAGCTTCTCTCTTGCCCCTTCTTGGGGTCCCCTCCCTTTCTCTCCCCTACCCCCTCTCTTCACATGGTCATGGCCAGCCTCTGCTTCTCTACTCTCTCCCTCTCTCTGCCTCTACTACCCACTTAACTCCCCTCTCCATGCCCTGAATAAACTCTATTCTGTACTATACCGTCTTGTGTCTGGTAACCTCAGGAGGAAGGGATGCCATAGCATGGACATGCCGAGGCACCCCATTCCCCCCACACCACTGTTAGAACATATTCTCTAACCTCTTTCTCTTTTTATGATCACAACACCCCTGGCCACTCTCATCTTATCAAGTAGACAATTGAGTTTAACCATCATGATGGCTTTGAAGCTCGGTCTATTTATCTAGACACTGGGGTCCTCTGCCTTGCCTTGCGAGAGTATATGAAATCATTTTCTCAGAAAGTAATAGATTTTTATATTTAAAAATATTTTAAATTTCAAAAATCTACTTATTGGAATTTGTACATGTACTAGCTTTCCCACCAGATCTTAAATGTTTTGGGGGACTGTGCCTGACCAAATAGATATTCAAAATTTAAGGGGCTGGGTGGGTACAAACCAGGGCTAGAAACTTCTACATATCCTGCTCCTTGTTTCCCTCTAATTTCCCTCCTTATGAGTGGTAATATTTTTCTTTATTACTGTAATTAATAAGGCTGCCCAGTGGCTTTGTTCCACATAAATCAAAGCTCTTCATAAACTTTACCTCATTTTCTCCCCTTGATCTGGGAGGGGCAAATTGCTAGTTAGCCTAGGATGGCCCCTCCCACTCCACAGATGAGAACAAGGGCAAGGACTCAAGAACTGACTCGTGGGTGGAGGGAGCACCGGGTGGCAGCCTGCCAGGGAAGCGTGGCTCCCTAAGGACTGTGTGGGTGACTTGGATTTCCCAGATGCCATTTCCACCATGAGCAGAAATGGTCTCAACCTCCACTCATTCCCCCAAAGTGACCCCTACTGTTGACTTTGTCCCATCTCTCTATAGGGTTGTCTATGTTGTGTTTTGTAAAAGAAAGTCAAGGATGTGTTTGGTGTAGGTGATGCAGTATGGTGTGGGTGAAGGGGGTGCCTCTGCGGACCATGCTGACACACCACTTCCTCCTGAAGTACAGGCCACAGAATGAAATAGTATAGAATAGAGTTTATGTAGGGCATGGGGAGGGGAGTTTTGGGAGTAGAGACAGAGAAAGGCAGAGAGAGAGACAGAGAGAGACAGAGAGAGAGAGAGAGAGAGAGAGAGAGAGAGAGAGAGAGAGAGAGAGAGAAGAGAGGAAGAAGAGAGAGGCAGAGGAGGAAGAGGAGGGAGGCTGGTCATGCACACATGGAGGGTGGAGAGGGGAAGAGGGAAAGGGAGCAAGAGCAGGAGAAGAGAAGAGAGCAAGCAGCCACCATTAGAGTGAGTTGCCACACCAGGCTGTTGCCAGGTCAATGTGAGGCAGAGCCTAGACAAAATGCCAACAGCCAGGACTACAGGGCCTCTTATAACTGAATAAGGGCAGCCTGGAGCCTGGCTGTGTGGCAAGCTAATGCAGAGTCTACACACCAAATTGTAGTGAGTCTTCCTTGCAGAAAACTTGTGGTTCACGCTGCCTAACGTTCATGATCCTGACGCCCTGCCTGATCCTTGATGGCCTCAGAACTAGGAATCTCACAACATATGACCCTGCTCAGTCCACATCTCTGTTACTGAGCTGAAAGGGTTTCCTGGAAGGAATTGCCTCTGTGGTTTGAGGCTTTGTATAAAGTGTCCTTGAGAACCGCATCCAAAAGCGAATTCAGGGAACATGAATACCCTAAATCAAAATGTATGGAAAAACATAATTCCTATCTACCAGTAGGGCTTTCTTAAATATTAATTAAATGGGAATCTAAGGTCAACATTTTAGCTCCTGGTTCACAGTCAATATTCAAAAATATTTGTTAGGACTATAGAGGTGACTGATTTTTTGAGACAGAGTCTATGTGCCTCTGGTTGTCCTCATTATGTAGAGCATAGATGAACAAGGAAACTCCTATAAAAGCACCATTTTCTCCTTCAGCATCTCCTATACTGAGAAGAATCCCTGGGGTTATTCTTATTCATGGTAGACTTCCTTATCTTCCTATATCTTCCTTGGTGTCATTCCTGTTGATGAAACTGTATCTATTCCTTTCATTGTACCATTTTTTACTGTTTCCAAAACCTTTTTTGTGAAGAAGACCTAATTCTGGCTGGAGGGTGCCACTCTCAGGAATCCACTACCCACACAGCTGCTTGTGGAGACTGACTTGGTGGTAGAGGCTCTGTGGGTGATGGTGGTTGAAGCAGAGTAGCTGCTGGGACTTACCAATCATGATTGAGGTAGTGGTGACTTGGACAGGTGACAAGGGCTCGGGATCCTTCCATGGAGTGATGGTGAATAGATTGGCAATGGTCATGAGGCTCTTAGGCCTCTCTAGTTCTTTACTTCTTAAACAATCAAAAAGGGATTTAGTCCCATGAAATAGTTATTACAGCTAATCAGATGGTGATTGGTTACGCATGTAACTTTGCTGACATGCATGCACCAGTAAGCACATCTTATGAGCCCAGTTGTTGCAGTTTGCAGAGTCACAGCTGTATGAAATCAGTAATTACTTTTCTTCTTTGGTAGCATAAGAAATACCTTCTAGCATCATGAAAACTAGTCAGTAAAGATCAAGCTTTGAGGTATGTACCAGACTGATCTCCTTGTGTTCTGTGCCATAATTTTATTTTTTTAAATGATGACTTAAATTTTTTGGTATTTGGCAGTATATGCAAGGCATCATATCTTTCATAATTGTAAATTTTAGTAAGTCTACAATGTAGGGATTAGATGAAGAACAGAGATCCATGGGAGTTTATGTAGTAGTCAGGATCAAAAGGCATCAAAAAGCTACAAACCCAGGAAAGACTGATACTGTTACTAGGATCTTTTGGGAAATCCAGGTGAAGACAGTAGCTTGCTTCAATCTCCCTGCTTCCACTTTGGTTCAATCTTGAGCAACTTATTTAACCTCTCCAAACTTTGATTCCTCACTGCATTCAAATTTGCTCTTGCTTTTCATATCTACGTGGATTTTTTTCCAGATTTCTACTTTATTTGTATTCTTTCTTCCACTTTTAAGGGGTGAAACATCTAAACAAACAAAAACCCAAACTAAACTAAAACAAACCAAAACAAAAACCCAAAACCAGCACCACCACCCAAAACAAAAGAAATGAATGAAAGAATTAGATCAATCTCAATGACTGTTATAGGAAACTTAATCATTCTACTCATGCAGCAGAATATTTTTGTACAAATTCTAGTGATTCTTTGAAGCTAACCCACTCTAGGAAATTACCGAGGAATTAAAAGAGAATAGTAATGAGTTGAGCCTCATTTCTGTTTTGGGCAAACAATCCATAACTATTATGCTTTAGAAAGAAACATGAATCAAGTCTAAAGTATCTCCCCCTTAATTGTATGGAGAATAAAGTGATAGTGTATACTTGCTCCTGTCTCTACTTTACTGTGAAACTAACTTCTACACACAGTATATATAGCTGTATCTACCCTTGTCTTACTGACAATATTCCTCTTCCCCTTTCTCTGCCTACATCTTCATATTCTGAGAAATCTACTCAGAAAATGACCACACACCCTGTATCCATAATTATGAATATATTCTGATATATTTACTTATTCCTTGCTGACTTGCCTTCTTCAATATTTTTGACTTTACAGTGTATTCTACTCCTATATTTCTCTAGGTGATACATCCTGGAGCTCTGGCTAGATGCCTCACATCTACCATGGTCTCCAGATCACATGAAGACTAGCGGGAGAAAGTAAAATTTCCATATTTGAAAACTGAGTGACAGCAAGTTCAAAATCACACCAATAATGACTCCAAAACAATTTCAGAACAATTGGAAATAATAATTTTCAGTGTTGAGAGTTGAACCCAGAGCTTCAAATATGTGAGCAGGTGTTCTAATACCACTCACCCCAGTATGCACATCATCTCACATGAGGAACTTTCTCCCAATGTACAATTTTTTAAAATAGATCCCTCCTCACTTAACCAAAGTTGACTGCATCGTCTCTACACTTTGCAAGTATAGACCAGGATAGGATTATCCAAAATCAAGATTTCATTAGAAATTCAATCTTCCAGGACCTAGGATGGTGCTGAGCCCATAAATCATGTTAATCACATGCTTGTTGAATATATAACATCTGTGATGCGCAAATTTTGTTTCAAAGAATTAAGCATAAATTATCCTCCATATTCAAAACTGTGTAATCAAGAAATGAGTCAATAATTAGGGAAGTTTTATAGCTATTATGTGACAGGGACTGATTCAGGGGCAGTGAAGTATAGGTTTTACCTATGGAGCATGGACTGACTAGAAATCCATCAGTGGGAGGGACAAGACCAGACATATTTCCAGAGGAGTAGAGCAGGTGGTTGTTGTGCAAAAGTGCCTTAGTGGTTTGTTCTCTCTTCCCTCCATCTGTCTGTCTCTGGATGTCTTTCTGTCTCTGTCTGTGATTATGTCTTTCTGTCTCTGTCTCTCTATCTCTGTCTCTCTGTTTCTATCGCTCATTATGTCTCTCTGTGTCACTCACTATGTCTCTCTGTTTCTGTCTCTCTCTCTGTGTCTCTCTGTTTCTGTCTCTCTTTGTCTCTCTGTCTCATTATGTCTTTCTCTCTCTGTCTCTATCTGTGTCTCTCTCTATATCTCTCTGTTTCTGTCTCTGTCTCTGTCTCTGTCTCTGTCTCTCTCTCTCTCTCTCTCTCTCTCTCTCTCTCTCTCGTTCTCTCTCTCTCATAATAGATTAAGTTTTTTTCATAAAAAAGTCAATCAGATTACTGAGTTCAGGATCAGCCTGGCACAGTGCAAGTTCTGTAGAACTTATAATTTCTAGAAAGGGAACACACAGCTCGCTTATCATTTGTGTTTAACAGAGGCAAGCAGATTTCTAAATTACTTTGTTAAGTTTAAGGGAAATAAGTAATTGTTGTCTCCTAAGTAGCAAGGGCCTAGGTTCACAGGACTCTGATTTATAGGATAATCAAAAAGACAGCAGAAGTTATTTACTGCATTTATAAATAAAATAAGTGACTGAGCCTATGAACTGCAAGAAAAACTATCAAGGTAAAGTTTTCAGAATATCAAGAGAGAACTGCTTGAAGAACTGTCACAGGCAGTACATAGAGAGAAAGAGAGCTGCCTGGAGATCTTCAGCGAAAACTGATCAGAAATAAAGATGATTGAACAAAGAGAAAGCTGGTTGTAAAGCTGTTTTTGAGCAGAACATAGACCACCAGCTTGCACCACAATTCAAGTCATGTGTTTTTCCACCATCAGACACCTCTTCCTTAGAAACTCTCTCCAAGCTAAGAATATTCCTTGACAACTGATACATGGAGTGGCACTGACTTACTGCTACTGGATGTAAGCAAGAGAATAAAAAGTGGAAGAAGGAATCTAAGGGGTCTTCAGAACACAGTTCCTGGCAAACCAAGGTTATTTGAAGATCAACATCTGGAGAATCTGGGTGGAATATTTTGTCACCTCCTCTTTTTGAGCTGACCCGGACAAAGAAAGGGCACACTAGAAACTTTTTGAGACTAGGCTTAAGATACACCACCAAAGAACTAGTATATTGAGTAGGTCTCCATGTCTATATTAGTACCTGGAAGGAGCATGAGCCTGGCTGTGACTTATTCATAAATCCTCAGCACAATGTGTGGTTGCTTTGGGTAATACTATTTGATGAACAGGTTAATCTGGCATCTTCTACTGGAACCTGTGCAGATATAGAATAGCTTCATATCAGACTTTCCCAGACTGAAATGTCCTTAATACACAGTGTGGAGTCTAGTTTATCAGGTAGCTAAATATTGCCAATCTTGAGAGCACTCTTTAAGCCATCCTCTATGATGGCCAATCTATGGATGGACAAATTCCAAGCTAAATGCCTTTATTCAATCTCCCCTGTAATTTTGGAGAAGATGAATGGGATTCCGGAGCTACAACTCATCGTTAGAGTATTTGGATAGCATATACAATGCCGCAGGATCAATCCTGTCTTAAGAGCCTTCAGAAAAGAAGTGTTCCATAGAGAATTTAATTCACTCTAAACCACAGTCTCCTCACAGGACCTACATGGATTTCCAACAAATGTATATATGAATGTGTATATGTAGATGTCTGTGTGTATATATGTATGTATATGCACACACACACACACACACACACACACACACACACACATATATATATATATATATATATATATATATATATATATATATATATATGAATACATAGATATATTTTTATGAAGATAGATTAAGAGCTTATAAAATTCCTTGGATAAAATGATAAGGTAAAAGAAAGGATGGTTCACTTTTAAGAACACATCCAGACCACAAGAATAAATGAAGACCTAGTAATGGGAAAAATAAGCCACGAGAGCTCTTATCCCAAGATTATAAAAAATACGTATACTCATCTTTCCAAAAGAAGGAAGCATCTCCAGTTCTCCCTGACTGACAAAGGCAATGGGAAAATAACAAATATTTGTGTAGAGGATCAATATTCTCAAGATAAAACAGGAGACCTAAGGGGAGGATACTCTATATTCTTGTTCCATAAAAATCAGATGTGTGAACCCTGTCTGAATCCAGAGCTGAGATATATATACATATATTTTTTTTATTATCGTGACTCATGAGGCTGAGAAGACAATACTGGGAGAGATAACAGTCTCACGTTTAGCAAAACTTAGTCCAAATGCCACAGGGTTATATGATAGGGATGAGGCAGAAGACATAAAATGAGGGGTATAGAATCTGCCATCAAAAAACAAAGGCAGAATAACCATTCCACCATTGGTGGTCTCCCTGATAGGCACTTACCTGCAGAAACATTTCTTCTTGAGATTCTTGTGGTTCTGTGAGGCTTCATTATTCTCAATCTCTAATCTCTGCAGGTGTGATATTACCTGCTCATGAACTAACTTTAGCTTCTCACATGTTCGTATGGTAGGACATGTCTCTAGGAGTGTAGAATCCCATGAACACTGGCCTAACACATCACATCAGCACAGAGTGATCCTCAAAGATCATATACCATGGAGTGTGATATCATGGATCCTGTGTACTGTCAAATTATGGTGATTATAAAACATGCTATTCTGACACTAGGCAGAAAAAGGCTATGTATACAACTGTAGGACTCTCGGGTTGCATGTAGTCACTAAGTAGGATTGGGAATGCAGTCAATCCCAATAAGTTCTCAGGAGCAAAGTCAGTTAGAAATGGCAAGATATTTTGGGGATGGGGACTAAGAATAAGACAACTTATAAATCGCTAAGGGTTTCCAAAGTGTACCAAAGTGCTCTCGTCCTTGGAGAAGCATTTATGGACATGAGATTGGACACTTTCCATGCAAATCTTCAATTTTTCACTATATATTTCTACCCCTTTTTTCAAATTATTCCACAATATTTTTATTCCTACCATTTTATCTGTATAATTTTCCATGAAAATTGTCAAAATTTGATGTGTTTTTCTATATATTTCTACAAATTTATCTGAAATATTTTCCATGTATCATCAATTTTATCAGAAAATGTTTGCAATTCCTTCGATTAAATTGGAAATATTTTTAGTCAACCTGTTTATCTATATTAATTCATGAAAATCTTCAATTTAAACATTTTTCTACATATTTCTTCAATTTTATCAGAAATACTTTCCATGGAAATGTGCAGTTTTATCACAAAATGTTGATAACTCACTCTTAATTATTTTACAAGTGTTTTTGCTGGCTTTCAGTGAGATGGAAAGCCAGTTTCCTATGGCCTCTCTCTCATTTCTCTCATTTCTCATTTTCTCTCACTCGCAGGTAGACTCCCCCTCCATCTTGCAGACATAAATATGGGTGAGCTCTCAAGGGACTAATTGAAAGTCCTGAGAGCAGTGGGTTTTGTTACATCACTGGTGACATCACAGGGAATGCCTACAGCTCTCCAGGATTCACTAGAACATTCAAAGAAGGGATAGTTTATGTCATGGGGAACAGGCTTTGCCTTCCTGTTAATGCTCTCCCTCTACTGAACAGAAGCTGAGGAGCCCATCCCGGGAGACTCTTCTGGGACACAAATGCTGATCACCTCCCTTTCAAAAGTCAGAAGTCTCAGCCACTGAGATTTGTCAGTGTCAGAACAATGGGAAAGTGGTGGGCTTTATTTCCAAATGTGTTAACTGTGGAGGACTGGGACAGGATGGAGAGAAGAGCCAGACCATCGAGTTGGCAGCAGAAGACTTGAGATGTCCATTTTCTTCCTAGGCTTTGGCCACGTGAACTTGTTAGAAGGCAGTTTCAGGGACACCTTCAGCAAGTGGAGATTCAGGACGGGAGGGACATTCAAAATGTTTTAAAATTGAAGATTTTCATGGAAAATAATACAGATAAAATGGTAGACATATTAAACATTTCTAAACTAAATGAAGTGTTAAGTAGAAATCTTTTCTGATAAAACTGTACATTTTCATCAAAAATAATTCTGATACAATTGAAGAAATACATAGAAAAATGTGTTAAAAGTGAAGATTTTCCTGGAAAATTATAGGAAAACATGGAGGATTTAGGAAACCTTTTTAACTAAATAATGATGTAAGTAGAAATGTTTTCTGATAAAATTCAATATTTACATGGATAATATTTTGGAGAATATTGAATAAATATATAGAAAAATGTGTTAAAATAGAATTAGTTGGTAAATAAAATGGTAAAATAGAAAACATAGAAAATATGTCTTAATTAATTGACCAAGCACAAAGAAGCATATTCTAATGAAATTGAAGTGTTTTTGTTGTTGTTGTTTTTGGCTGTTGTTGTTGTTGTTGTTGTTTTTTGGATTTGCTTTTTTTCCGAGACAGGATTTCTCTGTATAGCCTTGGCTGTCCTGGAGCTCACTCTGTAGACCAGGCTGGACTCGAACTCAGAAATCCACCTGCCTCTGCATCTGAGAGTGCTGGGATTACAGGCCTGCGCCATCACCACCCAGCCAGAAATTGAAGTTTTGATGGAAAATGTATCTGATAAAATTGAAGAAATATATAGAAAAAAATGTTAAAATTAAAGAATTCATGGAATATAATACAGAAAAAATGGTAGAGAAAATTAAATATTTCTAAAATCACAGTGTTAAGAAGAAACAATTTCGGATAAAATTTATGATTTACATGGATAGTATTTTTGATAAAATTGAGGAAATATATAGAAAAGACATCTTAAAATTGAATAATTTGTTGGAAAAAAAGGTAAAATAGTAAACATAGAAAATATATCTTTACTAATTCACCAAGCAGATAGAAAAATTCCTGATAAAAATGTAGATTTTGAAGGAATATATTACTGATAAAATTGAAGAAATATAAAGTAAAATATTTAGATAGAATAATTTCATGAAAAATAATACCGATAAAATGGTTGACATAAAAAATTGTAATATATTTAAAAAGGAAATGGAAACATTTTCTGATAAATTTGAAAATTTATCATTTATAAGTAATTATTTTTTACTAAATTAAAAAAATTTTTAAAAAATGTTAAAATAGAAGAAATTGTTAGAAAATAATACAGATAAAAAGCTAATATTGAAGAATTTTATTAAATGACCAAGCATAGAAATATTTTCTGATAACTTTGAAGATTTTGATGGAAAATATGTTTGAATAAATTTTAAAAATCTAGAAAATGTGTTAAAGTAAATTTTCATAGAAAATAATACAGATAAAATGGTAGAAATAGAAAAAAATTCTGGCTGGAGAAATGGCTCAGTGGTTAAGAACACTGATTGCTGTTCCAAAGGTCCGGAGTTCAAATCCCAGTAACATGGTGGCTCACAACCATCTGTAACAAGACTTCCTCTTCTGGAGTTTTGAAGACAGCTACGGTGTACTTATATATAATAATAAATAAGATCTTAAAGAACAGAAAAAAATCTAAATTAATCAAACAGTTAAGTAGAGACATTTTCTGATGAAATTGAAGATTTTGTTTGGAAATATTTCCAATAAATTTGAAGAAAATATATACCAAAAAGTGCTAGGATTGAAGAATTTCAAGGAAAATTATACAGATAATACAGTAGACATATTGACCATTTCTAAACTAATTAAAGTGGTAAATAAAAACATTTTCTGATAAAATTGAAGATTTTCATGGAAAATATTGATAACATTAAAGAAACTTATTGAAGCAGGCATTAAAATTGTAGAATTTGTTAGAAAACAATAGTCGTAAAATAGTAAGAACACAAAATAGCTTTTCTATTTAACCAAGCATATGGAAAAATTCTATTAATTAGTATTTAATGGAAAATGTTTCTTTTTAAAATTATTTTATTATGTATATTCTTCATTTACATTTTAAATGATTTCACCTTTCCTCTTTCCCCTTCCCTGAAAATCCCATAACCCATCTCCCCTCCCCCAGTTCCCCAATCAACTCTCTCCTGCTTCCTTGTAGTAGATACTGAGGCATCAATACTTTCCAGGACCAGGGGCCTCCCCTTCCTTTGATGTTCAACATCTGGAGAAATCTAAAAAAAGTGTTAAAAAAGAAGATTTTCATAGAATATAATACAGATAAAATGATAAACATAGAAAACATTTTGAAATTACTTAAAAAGTTTAGTAAAAATACTTTCAGAAAACAATTGAAGATTTTGTTGGAACATATTTTTGATAAATTTGAAAAGTGTTAAGATTGAAGATGTTCATGGAAAATATTACAACTAAAATGATAGAGTGAAAAATTTTCTGAATTAATTAAAGAATTTAGTAGAAATATTTTCTGAAAAATTGAAGAATTTGATTGAAAATATTTCTAATAAATTTGAGAAGTGTTAAGATTAAAGATTTTCATTGAAAATAATAAAGAAAAAATGGTTGATATATTAATCATTTCTAAACCAATTAAAATGGTAAGTATAAATATTTTGTGATATAATTTAAGGTATTCATGGAAAATATCATTGATAAAGTTGAATAAATATATAGAAAAAGTGTTAAAATTATAGAATTTCTTAGAAAACAATAATGGTAAAATGGTAAACATACAAAATATATCATTGCTAATTTATAAAGCAAGTAGAAAAATGGTCTAAAATATTGAAGATATTGATGGAAAATGTTTCTGGTAAAATTGAAGAACTATAGAAAAATTTATTAAAATTGAAGATTTTTTCATTGAAAATAATACTGATAAAAATGGTGGACATAGAAAACATGTCTAAGCTATATAAATAATTAAGTAGAAACATTTTTAATAAAATCAAATATTTACATTGAATATATTTCTGACAAAATTGAGGATTTATAGAAAATTTGTTGAAATGATGATTTTCCTGGAAAAATACAGATAAAATAATATAGAAAATATTTCTAAGCTAATTAAAGAGTTAAGTAGAAACATTTCCTGACAGAAATTGAAAATATACTTCAAATATTTTCCAGAAAAAATTAAGATATATACAAATGTGTTCATATTTAATATTTTAATGGAGTACATATTAAAATTAGGAGAAATACATAGGAAAGAGAGTTAAAATTGAAGTTGTTGGAAAATAATAATGGTAAAATAATAAACATAAAAAATATATCTTTGCTTATTGACCAAGCACATAAAATGTATTCTAATAAAATGGAAGGTTTTGATGGAAAATATTTCTAATAAAATTGAAGTATAGAAAAAAGCATTAAAAATTAAGAAGTAAATGAAAATAATACAGAAAAAATTAAAGACATATTAATATGTCTAAACTAATTGAATTGTTAAAGACAAATATTTTATGATAAATTTGAAGATTTACATGGTATTTCTGAACTGGAGAAATATATATAAAAATGTATTAAATTTGAAGATTCTTATGGAAAATAATAGTTGCAAGCAAAAATTGTAAACATAGAAAATATTTTTTTTACTAACTGACCAATCACATAGAAAATATTTCTGATAAGATTGGAGATTTTGATGGAAAATATTTCTGATAAAATAGAGCAAATATATAGAAAAAGTGTTCAAATTGAAGATTTCCATGCAAAGTAATACAGATAACAGGGTAGACATAGAAAATAATGCTTCACTACTTAAAGAGTTAATTAGAAATATAATCTCATAAAATTGAAGATTTTCAAGGAGAATATTGCTGTTAAGATTGTGGAAATATATGGAATTTTGTTAAAAAAGAAGATGTTTTTGGAAAATAATAATGATAAAATAGAAAAGATTAAAAAATGTATCTTTACTAATTTACCAAATACATAAAAAATTTCTAATAACGTACCCGGATTTGATGGAAAATATTTTTGATAAAATTAAAGAAATATTAAGAATATTGTTAAAATGGAAGATTTTCATGTAATACCATACAGATAAAATGGTTGACATATCAAACATTTCTGACCAAATTGAAGTGGGAAATAGAAATATTTTCTGATAAAATTGATACTTTACATGAATATATTTCTGAAAAAAATGAAGAAAGATAAAAATTAATGTAAATTTGAAGAATTTGATGGAAAATAATGGTTAAATGGTAAACAGAAAATATTTCTTTACTAATTGACAAAGCAAAGAGAAAATTTTGTGAAAACATTAGAGATTTGGATGGAAAATATTTGTGATAAAACTGAATACTTAGAAACATTATTAAAATTGAAGCTTTTCATGTAAAATAATACAGATAAAATTTTAGACATAAAAATAATTTCTAAAATAATGATAAGGAAATAGGAACTTTTTCTGATAAAACTGAATTTTTTCATGTGAAATATTTATGATGATTTCGAAGATATATATAGAAAAATTTTAAAATTGAAGAACTTGTTGGAAAATAATAATGCTTACATAGTAATAATACAAAATATATTTATTTAGTTTAGAAATATGTCCTAAGTCTATCATTTTATCTTTATTATTTTCCATGATAGTTTTCAATTTTGACACTTTTTCTATTTAAAGTCCACTATCATCTTTACAAGGTTGGATAATAGTCATTTTTCTATATTTTAGGCTATTCCTGGCTTGCTGAATCGGTGTAGGCCTTCTTTAGAGGTATTATGCATACAAGTCTTTTGCTGATTGTGTTATTTCAAGGCTTTCCTGAAAATTTTGGCCCATAAAATTTCTTATTGTAGTGGGTGTTGGGAGGGCATGCACCTTGTTGATCCTGGTGTGGCAGTCACCTGATGGATAGCCTTAGTTTGTTTTTTTTTTCAGACCTCCAATTATTTATGTTTCAGATGAAGGTGTGTGGAGAGGAGGCCGAAGAATGGAGATCTTCCAGGGCTTTCAGACTGCTGAGTGAAACTTGGCTTGGTGCAGGGGGCTCAGAGATCAGGGAAGATGGGCAGGGCAAGGGAAGCTTGTGTGTGTTTGGAGTCTGATGAATGTGCAGAAGAGACTTGTGATGACTTTATTGTTTCTGATTTTATTTTCAGTCTTAGTCTCTTTTGTTCCATTCCATCCCCTACTAAATTGTATTTTCTTCCATTACTTCAAGTGATTTATTTATTCCTTTTTAAATGCTTTTCTCTGGCTTTCTGTATTTCATTAAAGGGATCAATTTTATCCTCAATGAAGATATTTGTCATTCTCACGAGGAGCAATTTTAGGTCTGAATCTTGTTCTTCATGTGTGCTTGGGTATCCAGGTTAGGAGAACTGTGTTCTGATAGTGCCAAATTACATTGACTTCTGCTGGTTATGTTCTTGAAATTTTCTTTCACCACCTGGTCATTTCAGTTATTATCTTGCCTGGGCGTACAGACTGGACCAGGCCACATTGGAGACAGGCCATGATGTCAAAGGTTATATCGGGCCTTCCTTGGCTGTGCTTAGTGCAACCATCATGCATCCCAATGGCTCTGATTAGTGCAGACCTCTCGAAAGGCAGGTTGGATTTGGGATCTGGGGTAGACATATTGATCTGCCATTGTTTCAATTGATGGTGTAGACTGTAAGGACAATATGGCTCATGAAGAGCTTCATAGATACCACAGGTCCTGGTCTGTGGGATGGTCCAAAATGGTGTGGGTATTCAGCAAAAGGTCTGACCTATGTTTGTAGATATGGAAAACCACCTATTAGACAGGTAGGCCACTAGATATGGGAGGTACACCCTGCTTTCCTAAGTTCAGACTGTAGAAGTCCTTCAGGTGTAAAATTTATATAGATTATTGAAATTATTTTTTTTGGTATCCCATGTTTGTATGGTTCAGTATATGCGGCAATGAAGCTTGGAATGAAATATAGGACACTGTATTATAAGCAGAGGTTTAGAATTTAAAGGTTATAAGTGTACAACTTGGAAGAATCATCATCAGCAAGACTGCATGGCTATGTATTTTAAGTGTTACTGAAGTAATATTTCATGCCAATTATGATGCATTGTGTTAAAATCCTTTTTATAATTAAGCTATATTTAGTTTCATTAGATTAAATTGAAGTTTCTACATCAGTCAGAGCAATTATACTTGACCGAGATGTTCTTTGTAATAAAGAAATTGAAGTTATGTTTATCAGTGCATGGATAATCAATGGGTATCACATTGGCTTTCAAATATCTGTGGATAATAAAAAAAATTTTGCTCTTTCATGTCTCATTTATAAAAGATGAAGTCTTTCCATCCATGTAGAGTGATGATTGCAGATACTCAAAACTACTTCAATACTTTAAAAAGTCACCTTTCTGTGCCATATCGAACCTTATTTCAAGTGACTGAAGAAACCAAAATCAGTATCTGATTAATGAAAAACAAACAAGAAAATAAGGTTCTACTAATAAATGATATCCAACATTTAATTTAAACACAACACTAATACTTCAAAAATTATTCTATGAAATGAAAATGGAATTGAGGCTATCTCATGTTCCACATAGCACAACATAGAATTAGATATCTGATTCCAAAATGAAATACAGGGACAGCAAACTGAACAGAAGCTATATAATATTATTTGTGAAACATGGAAAAGCATTTTATTTTATATACTCATACAGTACTGTGGGGAATATTTTAGGATTGCAATCCAACAGTATAAATTTAACAAAAAAGAAAAAAAAAAAAGAAGACTACCTTGAAAATCAGGAAGGATACAGTGGTGTGTGGTGTGCCTTCTTTCCACTATGTCAAGTAAATAACACGAGATTAGGCAGAAATAAAAGCTATTTCAAGAAATACCATTTGTGTTCCAAGGACACAGGGGATTTCTCTGTAGAAAAGAACATGGAGTCTCACCTCTCAATTCTGGTAAAAGCAAATTCATGTTTGTTGAAGGATCTTTGTCTTTGACCTGTAGCCTGCCTATAATGAGCATGGTATGACTCCAAGTCATGTGCACCAAACAACTTCCAAAAGACTGGCACAGCTCAGGATGGCGTTTCCATAGTAGTCACAATGGAGTGAAGAGTCAGTCTGCACACACATTCCCAGTTCACTTGACATGGCATTACCACCGAGTATAGCAGTATAGAATATCACAGTTTCAACTCTCTTTGAAATTGTTCTCAAACTTCTTAATAAGGTGTAAACAAACATCAACAAAGAAATGTTGTATCAAATTTCCCAATCTACAGGTCTGCAAAAGTACTGAAAAATATTCAAATTGACAAATTCATAATTCGACCGAAGAATGAAACAAACTTTTATGCACAGTAACTTATATGGTACAATGAAATCTATAGCAAGATTTTATTATAAGCCAGTGACACAGCAACCATTCCAAAAAAGGAGATAAAGATTCCCTTTCATTCTCTGTGTGTATTATGTGCCCAAAATAATTTAGTTGAAACAAATATTAATCAAATTAAATGCTAAATTTGTGTCACTCATTGTAATCTAACCAAGTTGCATAAATTAGCATAACAGACATACATTTGTGTTGTTGCAGTGTAATCCAAAGCAGGACTGTTTTGAAGCAAATACCAACTAGACATGAATGAAAAATATAAGGTATATACTAACATTAGCAATACAATTCTCTCTCAGAAATGGCTTGTGAATTCTTTAATTTCTTTGAGAAAAATGTATGACATTGTTCTCAAACTTCTTAATGAGTTGTGAAAAAACATCAACAAATAAATGTTTCATCAAATGACACTGACTGCCAGAGACTGATTATCATGCAAGAGATCAGCATAATAACTCAGTGAATGTCTACACAGCTACTGATATTGGACAGGATGTGTGTTGAATAACATATTCCCCAGATGACAGGAAACACAGGAAGTTTGAAGATATTTTGTAAAGCATGACTAGCATATGATAGTATATGAACAACAGAGAGAATGTTCAACTCCTGGCTCAATGTTTCATGTGAGACTGTGCTTCCCTACACTAGACAATGGAAGATATAATGTCCCATGATTCTTCTCAGAGTGTGAATGCTATAGACTTTTATGACCTTCTAAAATCTGGTCTATGGAAGTTCTGGTGAAATCGATTGTGTTTATACATAAGTCTGTTGACACATATTCTGGCCCAAGCTGCCCAGCAGAAGATTGTCCTTGGGAATTATTCCATGCATATGAATGAAATCATAGCAGCTGAGTATGAAGTAAATGATCTCCAAAACATGTTTTCAGAAATATAAATGAAATCATGGCACCTGAGGATGGAGAACATGATCTTCAAAGTATGTTTTCAGAAATATTTTGATCAAAAGTTTTCAGACCTCAGATGTAGAGCTTGAGGCCATAATTTCTCTCAAGGTATCCAGGGAGCATGACATAGGATGAATGGACAGGAATTGCAAATAAGATTATGTGGATCTCCAGACAGCAGCAGCCTTAAAACAGACACTTTGTTGTAAATGTATGTGTGATGTTTGTCTTCATAAGAAACGGATTTCACAACTGCTCCATCTGAGAGCCTAGCACACATGAAGAAGCTGTGTGCTTTCACTATTTCATTTTTGCTCCTGAAATTTTCTTTCTTCCTTTGCTGTTTGACAGAACCCACTTGCTTTTGGAGGATAAAGAATAGTGAAGATAATGATGGAGATTTGAGAAGTGACTGTACGTTTTTCCTAAGGAAAATGGAGGTAATTGGAGAAAATTTTTATCATGAAGTTATTGATTTTAGGTAAGTCATTGACTTTTCTGCCTGCATCAAAGTCATGCATCAGAAATCTTTAGCTATGTACACAAGCTGTTGTTTCTGTCCTGTTTCTCCCGCTATAACTTTAGAAACCACTGAAATTTAATAATAACATCAATCACTCTTTTAATAGATTCAAATGTGTCATGGTTTAGTTTAGATTTAATACATTGGGCTCCAGATCACAGTTCTGGACAATGAGACAGTCTGGAATCTCTCTTTTGAGTCATTATCAATATCATATATCAAAAGATGTCTTTTCATCTGCCTTGATTTCACAATTTCCACTTTTGTCCAGAGCCCAATATGAAAAACTGCATCGCAGCCTATATTCAATTGTCTGCCAATGATTTCTGTGTGAGCATGCATCAAAGTGCCTTCATAAAATGGTATCTAGAGGGAGCTGTGGAAGGAGAGAAGCCCCGCGGCCATATTTGCTGCCTGCCAGGACAGAAAAGGATCACTAGGTTCTGTATCACCTTGAGCTTTAGATTTCTGGTGGTGCAAACCGCCAGGGGTCTGCCTACACTCAGGAACTGAGCACATAGGCTGGTTTTTCTGCCAGCCCGCCGGGCTCGAGGGCCGTGTCCTGCCCAGGGAGCTGCGGAAGGAGAGAAGCCCCGAGACCATACTCACTGCTTGCCAGGACAGAAAAAGATCACTAGGTACTGTATCACCCTGAGCTTTAGATTTCTGGTGGTGCAAACCGCCAGGGGTCTGCCTGCAATCAGGAACTGAGCACATAGGCGGTTCATCTGCATGCCAGTCCTTCGCAGGACCTGTGCCCTATGTGAGAATCTACAGAGAGAGTGACCCCCATCACAACATCTTTGCTCCATAATAGAACAGACAGAGAACACCTGGTTGACCTTGACAACCTAAATATAGCATTGCTTGAGGCAAGACTGAGAAGGGCTCCAAAGGCACAAAAGAGGAAGGTAGCATATCAGTAATCTATGCCAGAGGAAACCCAGTCATCCAGTGTTGCAGAGATAACCTTAAAGATCCCCAGTAGGTTGAAGCACCAGCCAGTGACAATAAGACCATCTAACACCAGGGAGAACTAGATGGCTAAAGGCAAATGTAGGAACTTTACTAACAGAAACCAAGGCATTATGGCAGCATCTGAACCCAATTCTCCAACATTAGCAAGGCCTGGATACCCCAACACACCAGAAAAACAAGATTTGGATTTAAAATCACTGGTCATGATGCTGGTACAGGAACACATGAAGGACATACTTAAAGAAATTCAGGATAAAATGGATCAAAAATTAGAAGCCCTTACAAGGGAAACACAAAAATCATTGAAAGAAATTCAGGAGAATACAAAAGTCAATAAGGAAGAAACACAAAAATCACGTAAAGTAATACAGGAGAACTTTGATCAACAGGCAGAAGTCACAAAAGAGGAAACACAAAAATCTCTTAAAGTATTAGAGGAAAACACAAACAAGCAAATGATAGAACTGAGCAAAAACCTCCAGGATATAAAAACAGAAGTAGAAACAACTAAGAAAGCACAAATGGAGACAACTTTGGAAATAGAAAACCTTGGGAAGAAATCAGGGACCATAGATGCAAATATCAACAACAGAATACAAGAGATAAAAGAAAGAATCTCAGATGCCAAAGATACCATAGAAACCATGGAATCAACAGTTAAAGAAAATGCAAAATGCAAAACGCTTGTAACCCAAAATATCCAGGAAATCCAGGACACAATGAAAAAGCCAAATCTAAGGATTATAGGCATTGGTGAGAGTGAAGATTTACAACTTAAAGGGCCAGCAAATATCTTCAACAAAATTATGGAAGAAAACTTCCCTAACCTAAAGAGAGAGATGGCCATGAATATACAAGAAGCCTGTAGAACTCCAAACAGACTGGACCAGAACAGAAATACCTCTTGTCACATAATAATCAAAACCACAAATGTACTAAATAAAGAAAGAATATTTAGGGCAGTAAGAGAAAAAGGGCAAGTAACATATAAAGGAAGACCTATCAGAATTACACCAGATTTCTCACCAGAGTCCATGAAAGCTAGAGGATCCTGGGCGGAGCTCACGCAGACTCTAAGAGAGCACAAATGTCAGTCGAGACTACTATAACCAGCAAAACTCTCAATTACTATAGATGGAGAAACCAAGATATTCCATGACAAAACCAAATTTACACAATATTTTTCTACAAACCCAGCCCTACAAAGGATAATAGGGGGAAAACACCATTACAATGAGGAAAACTATACCCTGGAAAGAGCAGGATATTAAGCTTCTTTCATCAAACCCAAAGACGATAACCACACAAGTATAAAATTAAAATAAAAAATGTTAGGAAGCAATAAGCACTACTCCTTGATATCTCTTAATATCAATGGACTCAATTTCCCAATAAAAAGACATAGACTAACAGACTGGTTATGTAAACAGGACCCTACATTTTGCTGCACACAGGAAACACACCTCAGTGTCAAAGACAAAAACTACCTTAGAGTAAAAGGCTGGAAGACAATTCTACAAGCAAATGGTCCCAGGAAACAAGCAGGAGTTGCCATTCTAATTCCAGATAAAATTGACTTTCAACCTAATGTCATCAAAAGAGACATGGAAGGTCACTACTTGCTAGTCAAAGGAAAAATCAAACAAGAAGAACTCTCAATCCTGAACATTTATGCCCCAAATACAAGGGTGCCCTCATTCATAAAAGAAACTTCACTAAAGCTCAAAGTACACATTGCACCTAACACAATAATTGTGGGTGACTTCAACACTCCACTCTCACCAATGGACTGATCAGGAAAACAGAAACAAAACAGGGAGACAGTGAAACTAATTGAAGCTTTGAACAAACAAACTTAAAGAACAAAACCACATGGTCATTTCATTGGATGGTGAAAAAGCATTTGACAAAATTCAGCATCCTTTCATGCTTAAAGTCTTGGAGAGAACAGGAATTCAAGGCCCATACCTAAACATAGTAAAAGCAATATACAGCAAACCGGTAGCCAGCATCAAACTAAATGGAGAGAAACTTGAAGCAATCCCACTGAAATCAGGGACCAGACAAGGCTGCCCTCTTTCTCCTTATCTTTTCAATATTGTACTTGAGGTACTAGCTCGGGCAATTCGACAACATAAGGAGGTCAAAGGGATACAAATTGGAAAGGAAGAAGTCAAACTATCATTATTTGCAGACGACATGATAGTCTACCTAAGTGACCCAAAAAACTACACTAGAGAGCTCCTACAGCTGATAAACAACTTCAGCAAAGTGGCAGGTTATAAAATCAACTCGAACACATTGGAGTTAACATATATATATATATATATATATATATATATATATATATATATATATATATATATATATATATATATATAACTTTTCATGCCAAAGCAAAAGAATATACGTTTTTCTCAGCACCTCATGGTACCTTCTCCAAAATAAATCATATAGTTGGTCACAAGACAGACCTCAACAAATAAAAGATGATTGAAATAATCCCATGCCTCCTATCAGATCTCTATGGAGTAAAAGTGGTCTTTAATAAAAATAAAAACAACAGAAAGCCCACATACACATGACAACTGAACAATACTCTACTAAATGATACCTTGGTCAAGAAAGAAATAAAGAAAGAAATCAAAGATTTCTTAGAATTTAATGAAAATGAAGGCACAACATACAAAAATCTATGGGACACAATGAAAGCAGTGCTAAGAGGAAAACTCATAGCTTTGAGTGCCTACAAAAAGAAATTCGAGAGAGCATACACTAGAAGATTAACGGAACAACTGAAAGCCCTGAAACAAGAAGAAGCTAATTCACCCAGGAGGAAAAGACAGGAAATCATCAAACTCAGGGCTGAAATCAATCAAGTAGAAACCAAGAGAACCATACAAAGAATCAACAAAACCAAACGCTGGTTCTTTGAGAAAAATCAGCAAGATAGATAGATAAACCCTTAGCCAGACTAACCAAAGTGCACAGAGAAATTATCCAAATTAACAAAATTAGAAATGAAAACGGAGATATTACAACAGAAACCGAGGAACTTCAAAAAATCATCAGATCCTACTACAAAAACCTATACTCAACACAACTGGAAAATCTGGAGGAAATGGACATTTTCTTAGACAGATACAAATTACCAAAATTAAACCAGGATCAAATAGACCATCTAAACAGACTTATAACCCCTAAAGAAATAGAAGGGGTCATAGATAGGCTTCCGACCAAAAAAAGCACAGGACCAGATGGTTTCAGTGCAGAATTCTATCAGACCTTCAAAGAAGACTTAACACCAATACTCTTCAAACTTTTCCACCAAATAGAAACAGAAGGAACACTACCCAACTCCTTCTTCGAAGCCACTATTACGCTGACACCAAAACCACACAAAGATCCAACTAAGAAAGAGAATTTCAGGCCCTTATGAATATCGATGCAAAATTCTTGCCCAACGAATCCAAGAACACATAAAAATGAACATCCACCATGATCAAGTAGGCTTCATCCCAGGGATGCAGGCATGGTTCAATATAAGGAAATCTATAAGTGCTATCCACTAAATAAACAAACTTAAAGAAAAAAAAACCACATGATCATTTCATTCGATGCTGAAAGAGCACTTGACAAAATTCAGCATCATTTCATGCTAAAAGTCTTGGAAAGGACAGGAATTCAAGGCCCATATCTAAACATAGTGAAAGCAATATACAACAAGCTGGTAGCCAACATCAAACTAAATGGAGAGAAACTTGAAGCAATCCCACTAAAATCAGGTACTAGACAAGGCTGACCCCTCTCTCCATATCTTTTCAATAAAGTTCTTGAAGTCCTAGCTAGAGCAATTAAACAACATAAGGAAGTCAAATGGATACAAATTGGAAAGGAAGAAGTCAAACTATCACTATTTGCAGATGATATGATCGTATACTTAAGTGACCCTAAAAATTCTACTAGAGAACTCCTACAGCTGATAAACAACTTCAGCAAAATGGCTGGCTACAAAATCAATGCAAGCATATCAGTAGCCTTTATATATTCAAAGGATAAGCAGACTGAGAAAGAAATTAGGGAAATGACCCCCTTCACAATAGCTACAAACAGCATAAAGTATCTTGGGGTGACTCTAACCAAACAAGTGAAAGACCTATATGACAAGAACTTCAGATCTCTGAAGAAGGAAAATGAAGAAGATCTCAGAAAATGGAAAAATCTTCCATGCTCGTGGATTGGCAGGATTAATATATTTAAAATGGCCATCTTGCCAAAGGCAAACTACAGATTCATTGCTATCCCCATAAAAATCCCAATCCAGTTCTTCATAGAGCTAGAGAGAACAATTCTCAAATTCATCTGAAATAACAAAAACCCCAGGATAGCTAAAACTATTCTCGACAGTAAAAGAACTTCAGGGGGATTCAGTATCCCAGACTTTAAACTTTACTACAGAGTAATAGGAATAAAAACTGCATGATATTGGTACAATATCAGGCAAGCAGATCAATGGAATAGGATTGAAGACCCAGAAATGAACCAACACACCTATGGTCACTTGGTCTTCGACAAAGGAGCTGAAAGCATCAGGTGGAATAAAAGAGTCTATCCAACAAATGGTGCTGGTTCAATTGGAGGTCAGCATGCAGAAGAATGCACATTGATCCATTCTTATCTCCTTGTACCAAGCTCAACTCCAAACGGCTCAAGGACCTCCACATAAAACCTGACACACTGAAACTAATTGAAAAGAAACTGGGGAAGACCCTGGAGGACATGGGCACAGGGGAAAAGTTCCTGAATAGAACACCAATAGCTTATGCTCTAAGATCAAGAATTGACAAATGGGACCTCATAAAACTACAAACTTTCTGTAAGGCAAAGGACACCGTCAAAAGGACAAAATGTCAACCAACAGACTGGAAAAGGATCTTTACCAACCCTAAATCCGACAGAGGGCTAATATCTAATATATACAAAGAACTCAAGAAAGTAGAACACAGAGAACCAAATAACCCCATTAAAAAGTGGGGTACGGAGCTAAACAAAGAATTTTCACATGAAGAACTTCGGAGAGCTGATATGTTCAACATCATTAATCATTAGGGAAATGCAAATAAAAACAACCCTGAGATTTCACCTCACACCATTCAGAATGGCTAAGGTAAAAAACTCAGGAGACAGCAGGTGTTGGCGAGGATGTGGAGAAAGAGGAACACTCCTCCACTGATGGTGGGATTGCAAGATGGTGCAATCACTCTGGAAATCAGTCTGGCGATTCTTCAGAAAAGTGGGCATGTCACTTCCTGAGGACCCTGCTATACCACTCCTGGCCATATATCCAGAGGATTCTTCAGGATGCAATAAGGATACATGCTCCACTATGTTCATAGCAGCCCTATTTGTAGTAGCCAGAAACTGGAAAGAACCTAGGTGTACTTCAACGGAGGAATGGATACAAAAAATGTGGTATATTTACACAATGGAGTACTATTCAGCCATTAGAAAAAAATGAATTCATGAAATTCTTAGAGAAATGGATGGAGCTGAAGAACATCATACTAAGTGATGTAACCCAGTCTCAAAAGATCAATCATGGTAAGCACTCACTGATAAGTGGATATTAGCCTAGAAACTTTGAATACCCAGGACATAATCCAAAAATTAAATGATGTCCAAAAAGAATGGAGGAGTGGTCCCTGGTTCTGGAAAGACTCAGTGCAAGAGTATAGGGGAATTCCAGAACAGGGAATTTGGAAAGGGTGGATGGAAGAACAGGGGCAGAAGAGGACTTATGGGATTTGTGGGGAGTGGGGACCCAGAAAAGTGGAAATCATTTGAAATGTAAATAAAAAATATATCAATAAAAATGGTATCTAATTTTGGCAACATTATCCAACAGTTGGGAATACATTAATTAATTCAAATATTTGTGTGTATTGATATATGATACTCAATTATATATATATATTTGTGAATAAAAATATATTTTGCTTTATAAAATAGTCTTTACATGAGCACCTCCTTCAATTATGGATTTGATACTGAATGTGGAATAAGACTACCAGGCTTCATATTCTGTTGCCAGAATAATCTTTTCAATCAAGTGTACAAATGCCCAGGCACAGATTAGGCTTATTTTCAATATCGAATTTCTGGTCAATATTTCTATTAACTTTTGAATAAATAAACATCAGAGAAAATCAAAGAGATTAAATATACTTCTTCTGGCATAAGAAGCTGCTCTCAATATCTGAGATCCCAAGTGTGAGATGTTATCATATGTCCCTGCAGATCTTGAGGGAAAATGTGTTGAGATATCTTATCTTTTAGCTAATTAATATATTTGTGACTTCTTTCTTTCATGAGCCAAGTTTTCCTGTGCTTTTCTGTCTCTGACTTTCATCCCATCTCTTATTCAATGTTCATATCTTTGGGTTTTAAATAATATATTTTCCAGTTGGTAGCCACAGTACACGGTACACATTGCTAGTGATGGTTAATTCACATTATTCTTCTGTGTTACGTTAGCATGAATTTCATTTCTGAAATATTCTATATTTTCCCACACCTCATTGGAAAAGTAGTGGAAATTATAATTGGTGGCAATTTTAAAAGCCATAATAAGTTTTGCAATTACAAATATATGAACTGTGTCAATATAATTTTCAGGAGTAGAAAGAAAATCTTAGGTCAAATCTCTGAATTGAAAAATGCATATTTCAGCAAAAGAGAATGTTTGGTGTTTCTACTCCTGATTAGAGGTAATAGCTAATAGCAACAGATTAATTGCCAATTGTGCTGAATCATTTCATATGGAGAGAAGATCTCTATATTCAAATATAATTTACAGGCTATCAAAGGATTAGGAAGACTGAGGTGTTAAAAGAAATCTGAAAACTTTTTACAAAATTGGCATATTCACAGCATACTAAGAGGTAACATTAAATCAACTTGCAAAAGAGTTATATGGTACTTTTTATCAATGTGTATATTTTGAAATAGATAAATAAAATTAAATGTATCTTAAAATAATTATCCTGCTTGATGATATTACAGTTGAAAATAGGAAAAGCCTGTCCTACAAACTTCATGAAACTTTTGATAATTTTCTCACTGTACATGAAGTTAACATTTCCTTTATGTTTAAATTCAAAGAGGTTTTGCTATTTGAAAAAGTATTCTTACTGATAAAATAATTTCTCTTCTAGAAACACTGATAACCGTTCTTGGGTAAGTTGATTTTTTAGAGAACGTACTCCGATATATAATGTGTTTGAATACTGTCACACTATGTCAGGTTACTTTTAAATATAATTTTTAATGATTCACTTTTTAATATTTGGTGCTTTTATACTATACTTAATTCACAAAGAATATTTTGAATGGTGAAACAATTTAGTACCCGTCATAAGACATAGTATGCTCAGTTATAGATATTATTAAATGTGTATTAATGGTACTTTTAGGATATGAGCATATATGAATATAAAAGTTGAACAAAATTTCAGTGTATTATTAGATTCTCATATATTCAATATTATTAAGATGTTTGATGCATAGTTTGCATTTAAATAATAAAACATAAGGAGAAAGTATTATGTATTTCATATGTGGTTTAAGTCATGCTGTTTATGTATATGGGAAATTAAAATTCCAAGCATATTTTATAGCAGTCTTACTCAACAGAACAGATATCTAGTTCAAGGATGGCATTTAGAGATAAAATGCTTTTTATTGATTTTGGTGAATACAAAATTTATCATATCATTGTACGAAAAGACTGTGAATTCTTGAATTGTGTTCAGCTCCAAAGATATATGAAACTTATTTCAAGACATTTAGACAGGAATTTATCATGTCTCAATTAAAAACTTTACTGCAACTGAAACTTTATGTTTCAAGCATTTCCCTTTATCATGACTCTGCCTTGTTTTAGAATACTATCAAGAAGATATGAGTTTTTCTTATAGTACTTTTTGCTACTGATGAGATCAACAAGAACCCTTTTTTTTTTAATCCAGCAAGACTTTGATATTCTCCATCATTGTTGGTCTGGGTCAAGATACATTGTGAGTTCTCAATATATTATATTCACAACAAAACAATAATGTGAATTTACTTAATTATATATGTAGAAAATATCAAATTTGTGATGTAAACCTTATAGGACCATCATGGAAAACATTCCGAAATCTGGCATTTCGTTCTAGGACAGCAAAGGTAGGAATGTGTGAAAATGAATAAGTTAACAATATTAAATTCCATTTATAGGTGCCTACAAAAAACATGGGAACAGCATGCATTTATGATTGTGATACTACCACTACTATTACTACTACTACTACTACTGCTACTACTACACACACACTCATATATATGTGTGTGTGTGTGTGTGTGTGTGTGTGTGTGTGTGTGTGTGTGTGTGAATTAAATCAGATATAGATGTTTTAGGAAAACAGGAAATTCAGACTTGTCAGGAATAGTATAGAATCTAATAGAAATAATAATATGGTATTTATATATAATCTTAATGTCCTATAATTAAGATTATAATTATAGGACATTAAGATTATATATAATCTTAATTTATAGATTAATTTATAATTAATAGAACTCCTATTAATTAATTCAGGAGTTCTGAAAAGTGAGTGGTGTTACTTGTATATAATTCCAAAGAGTCTAATAATCATATTCCTCATGTGAATGTTTCATCCTCTCTTCAACGTCCTTTAGGTTTTCTTTGAACCATTTAATCCTAAGTGACCCTGACCAGTTTCCCTATGCCCGTCAGATAGCCAACGAGTACATACATTTGTCCAATGGCATGGTCTCTTTGATGCTTCATTTTAGATGGACTTGGATAGGAATGGTTATCTCAGCTGATGACCAGGGCATTCAGTTTCTCTCCGATTTAAGAGAAGAAATGCAAAGGTGTGAGATCTGCTTAGCTTTTTGAATGAGAACCCAGAAGTCATGCATATATACCTGAAAAAGTCTTTGATACATGATAAACAAAATATGACATCTTCAACAAAAGTTGTTATCATTTATGGTGAAATGAACTCTACTTTAGGAGTCAGCTTTAGAAAATAGGTGTATTTAGGTACTCATAAAATCTGGATTGCAACTTCACAATGGGATGTTATCACAAATAAAAAGGAATTCAGCCTTTATTTCTTCCATGGGACTGTCACTATTGTACACCATATAGGGGAGACTGCTAAATTTAGGCATTTCATACAAACAATAAATATGGCCAAATACCCAGAAAATTTATTTCTGAGTCTATAATGGCGTGGAATTATTTTAATTTTTCAATCTCTAAGAAAAGCAGTAAAATGGATAATTTTACATTCTATAACAAGTTGTAATGGACAATACTGCACAAATATGACATATTCCTGAGTGAAGAAGTTTACAATTTGTATAATGCTGTTTATGTTGTGGCTCGGAACTACCATGAACTCATTCTTTAACAAGTAGAGTATCAGAACATAGAAGAACAAATTGTTCACTGACTGTCAAGGTAATGTTTCTTACATTTCATTATGCTTAGATTTATCAATGTTATCTTTCAAATGAACACAAAGGAAAGACTACACATTTTAAATAGATTATTCTCTCAGTGGATATATTTCTACACTGCAAAACTCCTTTATTAATCTTTTACATGGAGGAATATATTGCACAGTGATATCATTTAATAGGATAAAATACATTTTTGTGATAGCAGTGAGTTTTTTGAAAACCTGTCTCCACATTTCCACAAGTGAGTTCAAAATGTAAAGTAGGAGTCAAAAGTTTTATGATAAAAGCCTTAAGTGATGCCTAGAGTATACTAATTTTCTAAGGAATATTTTCTCACAAATAAGGACATGTGCTGTAACTAATAATAACTCAATTAACTTAACAATTATTTACAAAACCATAAATGATTAGGATTGTGTATTTTATTAAGTTTATGTTTATCTCATATATGTATACTGTCTATACATGAAAGACCTTCAGATATTCTTTATTTTCACACACATTCCAAATTTCCCTTCATATGCACATACATGACTTCATTTATTAAGAATATTTTTGTCAAGCAAGTGCATATACACATGCACACACACACACTAACACACCATGTTAACTTGTAATCCTGTAGTCATCTTTTCTAGCAAGTTTTAGCATTGAATGTTAATATTAAGTGTATTAAATTTTAATCATTCATGAGGAATATTTTATTTTACTACATGCAATTACTTTAAAAAACTGTTTTCTGAAAGTCATTGAAATTTTAGGGGAAATTGTCAAATTTTCATTCCCTTTATTCATATAAATATGTAAGCATCTAATATTGCATCTCATTTAGATGGCTTCTTTGCTGAAAACTAGGGTATTTACTAACCCTGTTGGGGAACTTGTGAACATGAACCATAGGAAAACTCATTGTGCAGAGTATGACATTTTCATCATTTGGAATTTTTGAAAAAGCCTTGGATTAAAAGTGAAAATAGGAAGCTATTTCCCTTCTTTTCCACAGATCCAACAAATTCATATACCTGAACACTTGGAGTGGGCCATGGGAGGAACATTGGTGGGTCCAATTTTTTTATTTGTTTTCAGTATATCTAAATTTTAAAATATGAGGCAATGAAGTAATACCTCTGTAGTTAAGATCAGTTGCTACTCTTGCAAAATACCATTCTCAGTTACAAGCACCAAAATTTGGTAACTCTCTATTTCATGTAAATCTCGTCTTTGTGATCAAAGGCCTCTTGATTCCATGTGCAATTGCACCCACATGCCTATTCACTCCACACTTAAGATATATTTATTACATTTATATATACATACACATACACGTACACGTACACGTACATATACATATACATATGCATATACATCATATGCATATGCATATACATATTCATATTAAAATTTTATAGCTTTATATAAGCCACAGAATTTGCAGATTCTGTGTTTATATTTAGCATTTAATTAAGTAAGCCATATATTCATTAAGAAAAACTTTTCTCTAGATTTAAAGTTTTCCTTTTCTAATATAATATTTATAATTTATAATATATACTATTTATATTTGTATTGGATAGTTTCTTTATTTACATTTCAAATGTTATCCCCTTTCCAGGTCTAAACTTCTGCAGCCTCCTATGTTATTGCCCATCCCTCTGCCTCTAAGAAGAGGCATCTCCACCCATCAACACATTTCCAACTTCCTGCCCTGGATTTTCTCTACACTGCAGCATTGAACCTGCTCAGGCTCAAGGACTGCTCCTCACATTGACCTCAAATAAGGCCATCCTCTGCTATATATGCTGCTGGCACATGGGTACCTACATATGTAGTATTTGGTTTTGGGAGTGTGGCCAGTTAGCATTTTTCTTCCCCCATGGGGCTGCAAACCCCACAGCTCCTTCAGTCCTTTATCAATTTCCTCCATCAAGGACCCTAGACTCATTCTAATGGTTGGCTGTGAACTTCTGCCTCTGTGTTTGTCAAGCTCTGGCAGTGCTTCTCAGGAGACAGCTGTATCAAGCTCCTTTCAGGAAGCAGTTCCATGAATCCACAACAGTGTCTGGGTTTGGCAATTGTACATGGGATGGATTCCCAGGTTTGTCAGTCTCTTGATAGTGTTTTCCATCAGTCTCTGCACCACACACACTTTGTCTACACATGTACTCATGTGCATATTTTGTTCCCCCTTATAAGAAGTACTGAAAAGCCACACTTTGATCTTCCTTCTTCTTCAGGTTCACATGGTCTGTGAATTGTAACTTGGGTATTCTGAACTTTTGGGCTAATATCCAGCTATCAATAAGCGCATATTGTATGTGCTAATTTGTGACTGGGTTACATCATTCAGGATATTTTCTAATTTCATGTGTTTGCCTGTGAATTTCATGAACTCATTGGTTTTTTTTTTTTTGAATGGATTGTTTTTAATAACTGAATAGTACTCAATTGTGTAAATGTATCACATTTTATGTATCCATTCCTCTGTTAAGGGACATCTGCGTTCTTCCCAGCTTCTTTCCATTATAATTAAGGCTGCTATAAACATAGTGGAGCATGTGTCCTTATTACATGTTGAAGCATCTTCAGAGTATATGCCTAGCACTGGTATAGCTGGGTCCTCGGATAGTGCTATGACCATTTTTTTTTTAGGAACTACCAAACTGATTTCCAGAGTTTTACCAGCTTGCTCTCCCACCTTATATGTTGGAATGTTCCCTTTTGTCCAAATCCTTGCCAGCATTTACTGTCACCCAAGTTTTTCAACTTAACCATTCTGAATGATTTGAGGTGGAATCTCAATGTTGTTTTGATTTGTATTTACCTGATGACTAAGGATGTTGAACATTTCTTTACATCTCTCTGAGCCATCCAGTATTCCTCAGTTGAGAATTCTTTGTTTTGGTCTGTACCCCATTTTTAGTAGGGTTATTTGATTCTCTGTAATCTAACTTCTTGAGTTATTTATATATAGTGGATATTAGATCTCTATCAGATGCTGGAAAGAAAAAGATCTTTTCCCAATCTGTTAATTGCAGTTGTGTTCTACTGACCATATCTCTTGGCTTACAGAATCTTTGTAATTCAATGAGGTCCAATTTGTCAATTCTTGATCGTAGAGCATAAACTATTGGTGGAGAATTTCTCTTTGTAGGTCTATGAAGAATTGATTTGGGATTTAGATGGGGATTGTATTGAATCTGTAGATTGCTTTCAGCATGATGGCCATTTTTTACTAATTCTGCCAAGCCAAAAGCATAGGAGATCTTTCCATCTTCTGAGGTCTTCTTCTATTTCTTTCTTCAGAGACTTGAAGTTCTTATCATAAAGATCTTTCACTTGTTTGGTTAGAGGCACCCCAAGATACTTTAATTTTTTGTGACTATAAGGAAGGGTACCATTTCCCTAATTTCTTTTCAGCCCATTAATAAACCCTTCCCCCTTCTTCAGGGACCAACTGTAATTTTTTATATTAATCTAATATACTCTTATGCCAAATCATTAGACTTTGAGTATATGAAGTCTAATGATTTCTTTGCATGGATTTTATGTCCAGCTTCTTTGCTGAAGAAGTTTTCCTGGTTAGGAGTTCTTTGGTGAAATTTTTGGAGTCGCTTATACTATCATATCATCTGCAAACAGTGATATTTTTACGTCTTCCTTTGTATCTGTTGAGCTCCTTTTTTGCTACTTATTCTGTCTAGAACGTCCAGTATTATATTGATTAGATAGGGAAATTGTGGGCAGCCATGTCCCTAATTTTAGTGGGTTTTATACAAGTTTCAATCCATTTATTTTGATGTTTACTACTGATTTGATTTATATTGCATTCATTATGCTTAGGTCTGGGCCTTGAATTCATATTTCCTAGACATTTAACATGAAGTTTATCAAATGGTTTTTTTCAGCATTTAGTAATTTGATGATGATTTTTCTTTGGGTTTGTTTATGCAGTTTGATGGTTTTCTTTATATTGAACCATCCCTGCATCTCTGGTATGAAGACTACTTGATGGCGATTGATCAATTTGATGTATTTTTGGATTTGCTTTGCAAGAATTTTATTGAACAATTTTGCATTGATATTTATATGGAATATTAATCTGAAATTCTCTTTCTTTGTTGGGTGTTTCCATAGTTTGGTATTAGTGTAACAGATTTCATCAAATGGACTGGGTAGTGTTCCTTCTATTTTGTTTGTACAATTTTGTTTGTTCTATTTTGTGTAATAATTTGAAGTGCATTTGTATTAGATATTCTTTGCAAACCTGATAGAATCCTTCACTAAACCCATCTTGTCCTGGGATTTTCTTTTCTGTTTGGGACAATTTTAATAACTGATTCTATTCCTTTAGGGGTTGCTGGACAGTTTAGATGGTTTATCTGACCCTGATTTAATTTTGGTAATTGGTATCTGTCTAGAAAATTATTCATTTCATCGATATTTTTCAGCTGTCTTAAGTATAGGGTTTTGTAGTACAATCTGATAATTTTTTTAATTTCTTCATTTTCTTTTTATCTCCTTTTTCATTTCTGAATCTGTTAATTTCGATATTGTCTCTGTACCCTCTGGTTAGTCTGGCTAACGGTTTATCTCTCTTGATGATTTTCTCAAAGAACAAATGTCTAGTTTTGTTGATTCTTTGTATAGATCATTTGGATTGTACTAGGTTTATTTCAGTCCTGAGTTTTATTATTTCCTGACACCTACTCCTATTGGGTGTATTGGCTTCTTTGTATTCTAGAACTGTCTTGTGTGTTATCAAGCTGCTAGTGTATGCTCTCTCCAGTTTGTTTTTGGAGCTACTCAGAGCTATGGATTTTCCTCTAACCACTGATTTTATGGCGGACAGAAAGTTTTGGATTGTTTTGCCATCAAATTCTTTAAATTCTGAAAAGTCTTTAAGTTCTTTCTTTACTTCTTCCCTGACCAAGTTATCATTTAGTGGCCCATTATTGAGCTTCCAGTAGTATGTGGGCTTCTTGTTGTTTTGTTGTTTTTGTTGTTGTTGTTGATGATGATGTTTTTTTTATGTTTTTGCTGTTGTTGTTATGGAAGACCTGCAATAGTCTCTGGTGATTGGTTAGGAAGCATGCGATTATTTAAATCTTCTTATGTCTTTTGAGGGTTGTTATGTGACCATATGTATGGTCAATTTTCGAGAAGGTAAAATGAGGTGCTGAGAATAAAGTAAATTCTTTTGTTTTAGGATGAAATATTAAATAGATATCAGTTAAATTCATGTAGACCATAAGGTCTGTTAGTTTCATCGAGTTTCTGTTTCCATGATCTGCCCATTGTTGAGAGTGGGGGGTTGAAATCTCTCACAATTATTGTGTGAGGTGCAATGTGCGCTTTGAGATTTAGTAAAGTTTGTTTTATGATCGTGGATGCCCTTGGATGTGAAGCATAGATGTTCACAATCTACAGTTATTCTTGGTAGAATTTTTCTTTGATGAGTATGAAGTGTCCTACCTAATCGTTTTTTTTAAATAACTTTTGGTGGAAAGTTGGTTTTATCAGATATTAGAATGGCTACTCCAGCTTTTATTTTTGGGACCATTTGCCTGGAATTTTTTTCCTGCTTTTTACTCTGAGGTAGTTTCTGTCTTTTTCATGGAAGTACATTTCCTGTATGCAGCTCTTTACTCTGAGGTAGTTTCTGTCTTTTTCATGGAAGTACATTTCCTGTATGCAAAAAAATATTGAGTCCTGTTTATATATACAGTCCATTAGTTGGTGGATTTTGGTTTGGGAATTGAGTCCATTCATATTAGGAGATATTAAGGAAAAGTGATTCTTTCTTTCTGTGTTTGTTGTTGTTGTTATAGGTGGAAATATATATGCGTTGCTATCTCATTTGGGTTTGTTGAAACAATATTGCTTTCTTGTTTTTTCTAAGGTGTAATTTCCCTTTTTGTGTTAGAGTTTTCCATTTTAATTCTTGGTCGGTCTTGATTTTTGGAAAGATATTTTGTAAATTTGGTTTTGTCATGGAATATCTTGGTTTCTCCATCTACAGTAATTGAGAGTTTTGCTGGGTAAAGTAGCCACAGCTTGCATTTGTGTTCTCTTAGGTCTGTATAACATCTGCAGAGGATTTTCTGGCTTTTGCCATCTCTGGTGAGAAGTCTGGTGTACTTGTGACGGGTCTGCCTTTATATGTTACTTGAATTTTTCCCCTTATTGCTTTAACATTCTTTTTGTTTTGTGAATTTAATGTTTTGAATATTATCAACTGTAGGAATTTCTTTTCTGGTCAAGTCACTTGGCATTCTGTAGGCTTATTGTATGTTTATATGCATCTCTATTTTAGAGAGTTGGTAAGTTTTATTCTATAAATATTTTGAAAGTATTTATTGGCCCTTTAATTTTGGAATCTTTGTTCTCTTCTGTAATAATCCTTAATTCACAGGTTGGGAACTCTCTTTCCATCCTGGATTTCCTGGATGTTTTGATTTAGGAGCTTTTTACATTTTGCATTTTCTTTGACTGTTGTGTCAATGTGGTGTCTTCTGCACCTGAGATTCTCTCTTTTATCTCTCATGTTCTTTGCTACCTAAACTCATTCCTAGGTTTTCTATTTTCAATGTTATCTTTCTCTTTATGATTTTTCGATTGTTGTATTTCCATTTTTGACACTGGATCATTTTGTTTAATTCCTTCCTCTCTTGGGTTTTGTTTTCCTCTATTTTGTTAGTGGAATTTTTATTTCCTCTTTAAAGGCTTCTTCCTCTTTTCCTGTGTTCTCCTGTATTTCTTTAGGTAATTATTAATGTCCTCCTTAAAGTCCTCTACCATCATCATGAGGTGAGATTTTAAATCATCTTCTTGATTTTCTATTTTGTTGGAGTATCCAGGGCTTTCTGTGGTGGAATAATTTGGTTTTGATGATGCCAAGTTGCCTTGGTTACTGCTGCTCATGTTCCTGACCCTTTTTTAGCATCTCTGGAGTTAGGTGGTCTTCCTGCAAACCTGTGTGTCAGTATTCATGGGAGAAGAGTACTCCCCAGGAGGAATTTTGGTATGGACAGTTGTGGCACAGGGTCAGTTCTAGAGTGCAGAGGGAAAACTAGGTGTATCCTGCCCCAGACTTCTCCTCAAGCTCTGTGTTCTCAGGGCCCTGTACAGGTCCCTTGGAGGAGAAGTGATAGTCTTAACTGTGCTCACAGGCATGTCAGCACTCTTAGGAGCCCAGCGCTCTCCCAGAGGTTTCTAGATATGGAGAGCTGTAGCACAGGATTAGCTCTTGGAGCTGAGGCACAGGATCAGCCAATTTATATTTTTATTGGTTTTTTATTTGATTATATTTAAAATTTTATTGCCCTTTTCCAGTTTCCCTCCTCTGTGTAGGATTGCCTTATCTGGTATCAGTGAGTAGGGAGGTCGTTGGTCCTGTAGAGCTTGATTCTGTAACATAGAAGAATGCTATTGTGTTGTAGCAGGTGTGTCTGTGTGTGTTTCAGAGCACCCTCATAAAAGCATGGGTAAGAGGGAAGAGCTGTGGGTTCAATATTTCTTTTAAACTTTGTTAAACATCATTAAATTTTATGTGAGTCTTATATACCTTTTTCATATTAATCAAATACTTCTTGATTTATCCTAATTTCTATCTCCATACAACTAAATGTGCTAATTATTTTATTTATAAATGATAGGAGCAAACCTGATGCCACATAAACATCCATTTCAATTAATCAGTTTAGCAAAGTAAATTCTTGAATTTTTACAATCTCAATGTTACATATATAATATGAAGTGATGTAGTAAATATTGTGTGATATTTATTGCAATGAAGAATAATAAAAAATGGCAATATACCTGAATTTGTTAGCTAATGGTGTTTATCAGAGGAATATTTATAGTGATATCTGTTAATGTCCCATATATCAATGCTTGGGTTATTATACACGAGGTATATACAATAACTTCACACACATACACACACAAAAACACACATTATATAATATTTATGGATTGCCTCAGGTTCCCTCCTCCATGTTTAGGATGCCATGTACTGCTGGATTTAGGGAAATTCATCAGAAAGAAACAGCAAACTTCTGCTTTGATTGTGTTCAGTGCCGAGAAATTGATGTTTCCAATGAAACAGGTACATGCTTTCATGCAGAAAAAAATTGGTAAAGTTGAATACCTTGTCTTTCCAGACTAAAAATATGATATGGCCTAAATGGAAACTGAAGACGTAAAATCTCTGCGTTTCAGGACTTAATCAGTTAAATTTTATCAACTTTTTTTGGACACAGAAAATAATCTGAAATATCTTCAACAGGTAACACACCTCTCCCAACATGATGATTATGGATTTTATATTATAGTGAAAATGTTTAGGGCAACTTATATGTGTAACAATTTTTAAACAAAAATTCTAGGCATAATCTAATCATATGTTTATTCCTCTTTGATTCTTTGTACAAAGAGAGTTGACTACATAACCAGTCCACAATCTTCCCCTCCATCACCCAGCTTAGTCCCTGACAAAGACAAAGTTTCTCAGGGTAACAGATTTATGATGAAATATATTTTAAGAACTTTTGTGGTTTAAAGGATAAAGTATTTATGTCAAATAACTAGAAAAAGAGTGAAGATTTCAAGAATGAAAAAAGAGATTGAGCAATGCTTATCATCCATCACAGCCTAGCTAAGAAAAGAGTGATGAATGTGCATATCCACAACCTTCATAGCTTTGAAGGAACAGATGGTAAGAAAACGATTTTACCACAATAAAAGGGACACTAATATGTCTATGAGACATACAGCTTAAAAAATTGAAAATATTTATTTATGCAAACAACATTTGCATGATGAACTGTAAGTTCTGGTTCCTCTGTGTAGATATATACAAAGAACATAACTTTCAAAGCAAATAAATTACATAATGTATTTCATCAACTGCCATCAATAATTATGTCTGCACATTACCCTTCTTTGTGAGTAATAAAACGATTGTTTGAGGAATTAAATAAGCTGAGATTCTGCATATAATTTTTCATCATATTTTTTGTTTAATAAATACATTTTACTGTTCCATTCCCTATGAGGATGTTTTGTTCCATCCCAAAATATAGGTTAAGAGAGAGGAATTTTAGATCATTGGTCCCTACAGCAATAAGTTATGGATTAGATCCTCAATACCAAACAAGTCAGAAAGAGTCAGAAGCAGATATTTGCACCCAACAAATGGAAAGAAGCAGATGACCACTGTGGTTGAATTTGGAGGAAACTGGAAGAAGCTGAGGAGAAGGCCAAATCTATAAGAAGACCAGAAGTCTCAGTTAACCTGGATCCCTGTGATCGATCAGAAATTGAGCCACCCCTCAGCCTGCATACACCAGCTGATATGAGGCCCACAATCCTAAACAGCAGAGGACTGTTCGGTCTGAAGTCAGTCTCAGAAGATGTGCCTAATCATCAAGAGACTTGGGGACCCTGTGTGTGGGCAGGTCTGTTCGTGTGGTAGTTGGTTGGGGACATCCTCTTGGCGATGCATAAATAAGAATGTGGAACATGAGGAGCATTAAAAACTGGACTGTAAAAAGAGATTAAAGAATACATTTAAAAAGAAGAAGAAGAAGAAGAAGAAGAAGAAGAAGAAGAAGAAGAAGAAGAAGAAGAAGAAGAAGAAGAAGAAGAAGAAGAAGAAGAAGAAGAAGAAGAGAGTCCACCGCACTCAGTTTGGATATTGTGGGGAAAAGCATAAGGTAGTTCAAAAAATTACAAATTAAATACAATTCTCCATTTGTGTCACTCATCGTAATCTAACCAAGTTACATATATTAGTATAACAGATATATGTCTGTGTTGTTGCAATTTAATTGAAGACTGTACTATTTCAAAACAAATACCCAGTAGACATAAATGGAAAATAGAATTTATATACCAATATTAGCAAGAAAATTCTCTCTCAGAAATGACACCTAAATTATATTATTCCTTTGAGTAAAACGTATGAAATTCTTCTCAATCATCAATCAGCAATGTTTCATCAAATGTCACTGACAGCCAGGGACTGATTTTCAGGCAAGCAATCAGCATTTTAAATCAATTGTCTGCATAGGTACTGACATTGAACAGGATGGGTTTTGATTCTGTATTATTCCAGGCATTATTGGATTTAGCAGAATTACATGTTCTCAAGGTAACAAGAATCACAGGAATTTTGCAGAGATTTTGTAAACATGACTAGCATACAATAGTATATGAACATTAGAGAGCATGGCCAACTCAAGACTCAGTGTTACATGTGAGTCTTATCTTTATTCCACTAGACAATGGAAGCTATAATGTCCTATGATTAAAGTCAACTTCTGAATGATATACAGCATTTATTATTTTCTTAAATTTTTTCTTACTATGGAGATTCTGATGAAATCTATTGTGTTCATACATATCGTCTGGTCCAAGCCGTCCAGTAAAAGATTGTCCTTGGGATTTATGCCATGCATATGAGTGAAATCATTGCACAAGAGGGTGGATAACATGATCTCCAAAACATGTTTTTGTAAATGTTTTGATCAAAAGGTTTCATCCCTGAGATGTAGAGCTTGAGGCCAGAAAATTCTCAATGTATCCAGGGACCATAACATAGGATGAATGGAAAGGAACTGTGAATATAATTAAGTGGATTTCTAGACATCAGTAGCCTGAAAATAGACACATACATTTAAATGTACGTGTGTGATGTTTGTCTGCATAAGGAACATATTTCACAACTGCTCAATCTTTGATCATCGAAGATATAAAGAAGCTGTGTGCTTTCATTATTTCCTTTTTGCTCCTGGCATTTTCTCTCATCTTGTGCTATTTGATTGAACCCATTTGCTTTTGGATGATAAAGAATAATGAAGATATTTGTGGCAATTTGAGAAGTGACTGTGTTTTTTTTTTCCTTTTTACAACAGATGAACCAGTTGAAGAAAATTTTTATAATAAAATTATTGTTCTCTGTTAGGTCAATAGAAATTTTATTTCTGATGTATTCTGTATTATCTTACACATTGAAAAATACAGGAAATCCCCATTGTTGACAATTTTATAAGTCATATTAAGGTTTAATATGACAAATATATACAATTTTTCAATACACTTTTCAGGTTTTGAAATAAAAGTTAGTTCCAAACTCTCAATTGAAAAATGCAATTTTCAGCATATGAGCATGTTTGGTGATTTACTCCTGATGAGAGGTAATTGATAATATTTAAAACTGAATTGCCAACAGTGCTGGGGTAAATGAACAAATTTCAAATGGAGATAAGACCTATGTGCTCAAAGATCACTTAAAGGATATCAGTGAATTAGAAAGACTGAGCTATTCAGGGAATATGATGAATTTTTACAAAATTGACATAGTAACAACAAACTAAAATGTAATATTAAATTGATGTGTAAAAGAGCCTAAATATTCTAGTTATGTGAAATATTATATCATTTTTTATATTTTACCAATGATAAACAAATTTTAAAGGAAATATATCTTAAAATAATGACTCTGCTTGTTGAATATTAATAGGTGTAAATGTTAAAATCATGTTCTACAAACACCATGGAAAAAATATTGATAATTTTTCTTTCTGTGCTAGAAATTTGCATTTGTTTATATAATCGATAAAACTGATGGATTTCCATATATGGCACCTTTCCTGCATCCCTGTGATGAAGCTTCATTGATCATGATGTATGATCATACTGATGTGTTCTTGGATACAGTTTGTGAGACTTTTATTGAGTAATTTTGCCTCAGTTTTCATAAGAGAAGTTGATCAGAAGTTATCTTTCTTTGTTGGGTCTTTGTGTGCTCCAGATAACAGAGTAACTGTGGTTTCATAGAATGAATTAGGTAGTGTTCGTTATGTTTCCATTTTGTGGAATTGTTTGGAGATTATTGGTATTAGGTCTTTTTTGAAGGATTGATAGAACTCTATACTAATCCCATCTAGTTCTGGGCTATGTTTTGTTGGAGGAATATTAATGACTGGACTATTTCTTTTTTTTTTTTTTTTTTTTTTTTTTTTGACTGGACTATTTCTATTCTTTTAGGGGTTATGGGACTTTTTAGATGGTTTATCTGATCCTGATTTAAGTTGTCAACTTCATATCTCTTTACAAAATTGACCATTTCATCCAGATTTTCCAGTTTCCTTGTGTATATGCTTTTATAGTAGGATCTGATGATATTTTTTTTGAATTCAATAGATTCTGTTGTTTTATTTCCCTTTTCATTTCTTATTTTGATTTGGATACTGTATTTGTGCCCTCTGCTTAGTTTGTTTAAGTGCATATCTATCTTGTTGATTTTCTCCAAGAACCAGCTTCAGCTTGGTTGTTTCTTTGTATAATTCTTGTTTCTATTTCTTTGATTTTACCCCTGAGTTTGATTACTTTCTTACATCTACTGCTCTTGTGTATATTTGCTTCATTTTGTTCTAGAGATTTCATGTGTGTTGTCAAGCTGCTAGTGTATGCTCTTTCCAGGTTCTTTTTGGAGGCACTCAGTGCTATGCATTGCCCTCTTAGCAATGCTTTCATTGTGTCCAATAATTTTGGGTATGTTGTGGTTTCATTTTCAATACATTTTAAAATATCTTTCATTTCATTCTTTATTTCTTCCTTGACCAAGTAGTCATTGCAGAGAATGTTCTTCAGCTTCCATACATATGTGGGATTTCAAATATTTCTGTAGTTTTGAAGACCAACTTTAGTCCATGGAGATCTGGTAGGAGGTATGGGATTATTTTAATCTCCTTACATTCTTGAGGTCTGTTCTATAACCGATTATATGGTCAATTTTTGAGAAGGTAGCATGCAGTGCTGAGAAGATGGTACGGTCTTTTTCTTCAGGATAAAATATTCTATATTTATTTGTTAAACTCATTTGGTTCATTTTTTTCAATTAGTTTCACTGTGTCTGTTTATTTTGTGTTCCTATGATCTGTCCATTGATGAGAGTAGGATTTTGAAGTATCCCACTATTGTTTTATGATGAGCAATAGCCTTGGTTTCTGTTGCTAGTGTTCTTGAACCTGCCTCTTGCCATCTGTTAATCTCTGTTAGTTGGTCTTGCTGCTTCTGGCTGGAGTCCATCCTGTGTGCCTGTAAGCCTCTGTCAGCACTCCTTAAACATCAGCTCTCCCCTGGCAGGTCACATTTACAGAGGTTTGGGGGAAATTCTTACCCCCATGCACATGGTATCTGACAGGGCTATGTCCTAGCTTCTCTGACAATCCTAAGTGCTCCGGGCCAGACTTGTTTGGACAGCCACTTGAGAAAAATGGGGATCTCACCTACAAGTTCAGAAAACAGAGCCCTCCCTGGAGACCAGCTCTCTCCTTATTGTACCAGTGGGTAGAAGGCTGTGGGACTGCCCCAGCTCCCAGGTGCAGATAGCAACTGGAAGGTTATTTGATTTTCAAAATACTTGGTGATATTAATATGTTTGATGTATAAAATGCATTTAAATAATAAAATATCTGTAATGTGTTATGTTGTTCATATGTGGTTTAAGTAATGATTTTTTTATCTGTGGAATTATAACTTCAAGGTTATTTTGTAGCAATCTTACTCAATAAGACTGAAATCTAGTTCAGGAATAGCATTCAGAGAACAAATAATCTTTATTGATTTTCATAACTACAGAATTTTTCTTACAGTGCCCTAAGTCTATGAATTCTTAAATTGTATAATACTCTAAGAATGTTTTATTTATGAGACTTATTTTAAGACATTAAGACCTACATTTAGAATGTCTCATATGACAAATTTTACTGTAATTGAAATTTTATGTTTCAAACATTACCTTTAATCATTATTATGCCTTGTTTCAGAATACCTGCAAGAAACTATGAGTTTTTTCTGGTAATGTTTTTTGCTACTGATGAGATAAACAAAAATTCTTATCTTTTACCCAACATGATTTTGATATTTGCTACCATTCTTGGCCAGTGTGAAGATACATTAGGAGTTCTTGACATAATACATTCACAATTAATAACAATCCATGGTTATAATTTTATTAATTATATCTGTAGAAAACAGTCTTTTGGTGATATAGAACTTGCAGGACCATCATGGAAAATGTCCCTAAAACTAGCAAGTGATTCTAGCACACCAAAGGTAAGAATATGTGACACTCATACTTTTAATTCTATTTACATGTGCCTCAAATAAAAATTGGGCAGCTGCTTTGTGCTATGTGCTACACACTCACAGACACACATGCAGACAAACACACACACACACACAAAAACTATAATATGTATAATACAAATTAAATAACCAGATCATAGATATACTGTGAAACAGGCAAAATTGTTTTCTAGGATATTAGGACTTGTCAGAAATATTCCAGAATCTGATAGGAATAACATATCTTATTTCTAGTATAATCTCACTATCTTTAATAGGAGTTCTGAAAGGGGAGTAGTGTTACTTGTTTATGAGTTCATACAGTTTAACAATTATAGACCTCATGTGAATGTTTCATCCTCTCTTCTAAATGCTTTAGATTTTCTCAAGACCATTTAATCCTAACCTGAGTGACCATTACCAGTTTCCATATGTCCATCAGATAGCCACAAAGGACACACATTTGTGCCATGGCATATTCACCTTGATGCTTCAATTTATATGGACTTGGATAGGTGTGGTCATCTCAGATGAAGACCATGGCATTCAGTTTCTCTCAGATTTAAGAGAAGAAATGCAAAGGCATGAGATCGTTTTAGCTTTTTTGAATGTAAGTCCAGAAACCATGCAGATATACATGACAAAGGCTATGATATATGATAAACAAATTATGACATCATCCGCAAAGGTTGTTATCATTCATGGTGAAATGAACTCTCCTTTAGAAGTCAGCTTTAGAAGGGACTAAATAGATGTGAATATTTAGGTGCTCAGAGAATCTGGATCATAACTTCCCAATGGGATGTTATCACAAATGAAAATAATTCAGCTTTGATTTCGTGCATGGGACTGTCACATTTGCACACAACAGAGGTGGGATTGCTAAATTTAGGAATTTTATTCAAACAATGTACACCGACAAATACCCAGTAAATATTTCTGAGTCTGTACTGGGGTGGAATTATTTTAATTGCTCAATATATAAGAACAGCAATAAAATCGAACATTTTAAATTCAACAACACATTGGAATGGACAGCACTACACAAATATGACATGGCCCTGAGTGAAGAAGGTTACAATATGTATAATGCTGTGTATGCTGTTGTCCACACCTACCCTGAACTAATTGTTAAACAAGTAGAGTCTCAGAAACCAGCAGAAACCAAAGCAATATTTACAGACTGTCAGCAGATGAAGTTTCTTACATTTAAGTTTGCTTAGATATATCACTATGATCTTTTAAATAACACTGAGAAACATTTGAACATTTCTGAGAGATTATTTTCTCAGTGGAAAGATTTCTACACTACAAAACTCCCTAATTAATCTTTTATATGAATGAATATCATGCACAATGTAAACATTTAATAGGAAAAATATTTTTAATATTATCAATGAGTTTTTGTGAAATCATGTCTCAACGTTTCACCATTGTGTTCAAAAGTTAAAATAAGATTCAAGGGATTTATGATTAAAGCCTTAAGTGATGACTAGACTAGAACTTTTTCCTAAAGAGTAATTTCTCAAGAATCAGAACATGTGCTGTAACAAATACTTATTCATTTAAATTAACAATAATTTACAAACCACAAATGATTAAGACTGTACATTTTATTAAGTTTCTGTTGATCTCACATATGTTTACTATCTATACATGAAAGACTAATAGCACTTCTTTATTTTTACACGCATTCAGAATTCCTCTTTATTTGCTCATTCATGGCTACATTTAAAAAAAATATTTTTGACTAACCTGAACACATGCAAACTCTCACTCACATTCACACCCACACCATGTTACATTTTTTCTCACATTTTACCATTGAACATTAATATGAAATATATGACTTTTTAGTTATCAATGTGTTGTACTGTATTTTACTATATGGATTATTTCAATGCAGCTCTCTTTTGTGAAAGTCATTAAGAAATTAACTGAAATTCTCAATTTTCCCTTCCCTCTGCATTGATACACATATGTAAGCATCTAATGATAGATCTCATTTAGGTGTCTACATTGCTGAAGACCAAGGTATTTACTAACCCTGTTGGAGAACTGGTGAATATGAATCATAGGGAAAATCAGTGTGCAGAATATGACATTTTCATCATTTGGAATTTTCCACAAGGCTTTGGATTAAAAGTAAAAATAGGAAGCTATTTTCCTTGCTTCCCACAGATGCAACAACTTCATATATCTGAAGATGTGGAGTGGGCCACAGGAGGAACTTCAGTATGTATACCACAAATTTTAGTTGTTTTCAAGATATCTATATTTTTAAATATGAGACAAGACACTGAAATAATATCTCTGTGGTTAAAACCAATTGCTACTCTTGCAACAGACCATGCTCAGTTACAAGCAGCAAAATCTGGTTCCTCTCATCTCCATGTAAATCGCATCATAAAGATCAAAAGCTTCTGGATTCCATGTTCAGTTGCACCCATATGCCTATTGACTACACACTATAAGAATATATTTATTAATATATATATATATATATATATATATATATAATGAAAAATTTGAAACTATATGTGTACCATGGAGTTTTCTAATTATGTAACAACATATTTATAGCCTAATTAAAATTAACATGTTTTTGGTAACAGAAATTCTTCTCCAGATTCAAGGTTTCCTATTATATATATATATATATAAAATTGGTTATTTTATTTAGTTACATTTCACATATTTTCCTACTTCCTGGTGTCCACTCTTCTGTAGGGGGTTGACTTATCTGGCATCAGTGGGAAGGGAGCCCCTTGCTCCTGTGTAGGCTCCATGTCCCAGGACAGGGGTATGCTAGAGTGATGAGGCAGGGGTCTCATACAAGCAGGAAAAGGGTGGGAGGGATAGGATAATCTAGTTTTTGTTTCATTAATTTTAGGACAGTCTTATATAATATATTTTGTTGATATTAATCAAAGAACTCCTTCTTGATTTAAAGTACTTTCTTTCTCCATAGTCCTCAGTATTCTGAATTTTTTATTTATAAATCATGAGAAAAAACTGATACCACATAAGCATTTCTTTTGGATTTATCGGTATAGGAAGTTAAAGTTTTAAATTTCTACATCCTTAAAGTTACATATATAAAATTACATGATGTAGAAAATATTGTATGACCATCGGTTACTGCAGTGAAATACAAAATAATAATGTGCATGAAACAGTTAAGAAATACTGGTTATCAGAGGAATATTTAAATCCTTATCTTTTAATGTCTCTTATATAAATCTATGGGTCATTATACATATTATGTATAAATGAACTTCTCTCTCTCTCTCTCTCTCTCTCTCTCTCTCTCTCTCTCTCTTTCTCTCTTTCTCATATTATATAATATTTATATATTATCTCAGGATCCCTCCTCCTTGTGTAGTGTGCCATGTACTGCTGGATTTAGGAAAATTCATCAGAAAGAAACAGCAGACTGCTGCTTTGATTGTTTTCAGTGCCCAGAATATGAGGTCTCCAATGAAACAGGTACATGCTTGTATGTAGACAGAAATGCTGATTTTGAATCCTACTCTTTCCAAACTAGAACAATGTTATGGCCTACATTGAAACTAAAGTTCTAAATCTTCATGTTTCAGAACTTAATCAGTTAAATAATGTCACCTTTTTTGGACCTAGCAAATAACTTGCAGTATCTTCTACAAACAATACATTGTTCTCTTAATATGATGTTTACTGATGTTATATTATGCAGAAAACATTTAGGAGGACAGAAATGTATACCAGGTTTTAAAGAAAAACCATGAGGTAAAGAGTGTCAAGAAGGAAAATATTCCTTTAGGCTAACTGTACTTGCATGAGGAATTGCATGCTCTGGTTTCTATAGGAGATACAGACAAATGGCACAACACAAAAGGCAAACAAAGTATGTAATGCATTTTATCAACTAAGATCAATAACTATATCTGCACACTACCCTTGTCTGTGTATACTGATTTTATGGTTTGAAGAAATAAAAAAAATGAGAGCATGCATATTACTATTTATTGTATATTCTTTCTTTTTTATTTAATGCATAATTTTTCCATTTCTTTCTCTATTATGGTGTTTCACCACAAAACACAGGTTTATAGAAAGCAATTTTAATTCAGTAGTCCCTGCAGCAAGAAGGAATGGATGAAATGCTCAATACCAAATTATGTATTGATATATCATTTGAATAATAAAAATACCTAGTCATTAAATAATTATGATACTATATTAGGGTTTTTTTTGCCAGCAGATATGGAACAATATGTGAGGTGTCCAGATCATAAGTATACCAACTTAGAGCAAATCCACTGCCTCCATAGAGCTGTGGCATTTCTGGCTTTTAAAGATGAATTGGGATTTGTTCGAGGCCCCATTGCTCTGTCCTTCTCGGCCATCACAATTCTAGTACTCTTCACTATTGTGAAATACAAGGATATGCCTATTGTGAAGGCCAATAACCGCTTTCACAGCTACATCCTGCTCATCTCTCTAGTGTTCTGTTTTCTTTGCTCACTGCTCTTCATTTGACATCCCAACCAGGCCACCTGCATCCTGCAGCAGACCACGTTTGGAGTGTTTTTCACAGTGGCTATTTCTACAGTGCTGGCCAAAATAATAACTGTGGTCATGGCTTTCAAGCTCACTACTCCAAGAATAAGAATGAGAGGGATGCTGACATCGGGTGCACCTAACTTGGTCATTCCCATTTGTGCCATAATCCAAGTTGTTCTCTGTGGCATCTAGTTGGTAACATATCTTCTCTTTATTGACAGAGATATACAATCTGAACATGGGAAGACTGTCATTATTTGTAACAAATGCTCAGTCACTGCCTTCCATGTTGTCCTGGGATTCTTGGGTTCTTTGGCTCTGGGGAGCTTCACTGTGGCTTTCCTCGCTAGGAACCTTCCTAATAAATTCAATGAAGCCAAGTTCCTAACTTTCAGCATGCTGGTGTTCTGCAGTGTCTGGATCACCTTCCTCCCTGTCTACCATAGCACCAGGGGGAAGATCATGGTGGGTGTGGAGGTCTTCTCCATCTTGGCTGTTAGCGCAGGGTTGCTAGGGTGTATCTTTGTCCCAAAGTGTTATGTTATTTTAGTTAGACCAGATTCAAATTTTGTACAGAAGTGCAAAGCCAAATTGCTACATTGAAACTTTCATAGTAGGAAAATGTTAGATGATACACAACTTATTTTTTCTTTGTCTTAACAAATGTAGTACTTGATCATAGAAAAAATTTAAGGAATTAACAAATTAGAACTTACATATAGGACAGTACTATTCATTGTGATAGAAATGAATAAAGTTTGGTGGAAAATGGGTTCATAAATAAGTACATGATCCTGAAGAAATTGAGACTAAGGAATCTCAATTGAGGAATGGCTACCATCAGGTTGACCTGTGTTTTTGTGTGTAAGCCATGTACTTAATAAATGATTAATATAAGGTGATGATAGTGACAGTGGATGGTACCCACACTAGGTGAATTTTTCTTGGAGTTATTAAAAAGGGGCTGCAGACAACATGGGCAAGAAGTCAGTAAGCCACATTATTCCACATGATTTCATGGGGTGCTTGCATCCAATTTCATGCCTTGGTTACATTCAGTTTTCTGTGACCAAGGTACATAAAGAATAAACAGTTTTTGCAAATGTTTCTCTTGTGTTTTGTGTTTTGTTTTGTTTTGTTTTGTTTTTTTTAGAGCAACAGAATTAACGATATCACGTAAATGTTAAAATGCCTCTGTTGGGATTTGGGATATCATAGATTTCTGATGCAATAAAAAGCACTTATTTGAAAAGAGAAACAAGACAGAATTTTAGCAGAGTGTGAAGCACATGGACAGTGTTGCATATGACAGCATATGCATAAAAGAACTGGGCTTTGGAGGAGCTTTAAAATGCACTAGAAATATCTTAAGAATATCAATTAACCAAAAAGGTAAGGAATATTTTAAGAAAAGTTCAATGGAGTTCTTATTGTGCTCTGTACATTTATGTAAATAGACACAATTTCATTATGAAATGAAAGTGTTTCATTAAGTGAGTAAAAACACTAATGGAAATGTCCCCCACAAGACCTTTACCACATTAAGGTGCCTCTGGCATTATATGTAGCAGAGGAAGACCTTTGGCATCAATGGGAGAAGAGGCCCTTGGTCCCATCAAATCTCAATGCCCAAGTGTAGGAGAAGGCCAGGGAAAGGTGGCAGGAGTGGGTGTGTAGGGGCACACACCCTCATAGAAAGAGGAACAGGTGTGGGGTACAGTGTTTCTGTGGGGAAATTAGGAAAAAGGATAGCATTTGAAATGTAAATACATAAAATATCCAATTAAAAATGATACCACTAGGATACAGGCATTTCTCTAATAGAGCCAACCACCTATCACAGATAATGAATCAAAATAGACACTGCACCCTTTTGACAACCTCTGTGTTGTTTACTTTATTCAGTGGTGTAAATTGACTGGTCTATAGGCCATGTTCTTCCTCTGCATGACTTTTTACCCTTTTCCTTTATTTTAGCCTTCCGGCCTCTCAAATCCCTCCTGCAGATGCAGTCACATGGCAGCTGATATTTAATCCTATTTATCTCAGATCTCCCAGCAGTGCCTTCCATCATTTAAGATCCAATTGTTCTTGAGCAAGAGATGTGAATGACTCATGCAAGGAACAATAAGGCTTTGACCTTTTTGCACAGACCTGCTCAGAAAACCTCATGCCGGTTGCACAACAAATAGGAAGGTTGGGATTGCTGTGGATGCTAAAATCTGTCAGAGTTATTAGAAGTCATCCACCTTCTCTATGAAAAGGACAAGCCTAACTATTAATTCGTTACATATTTTGAAAATCTGGGCCTTTCTATTTGACTGAAATGTTAGGACAAAAACTTTAAGTCATCCATGTATAACATATAATAAAACCTCTAAGCAGTCTGTCGATCAATAGAGCTGATTAAAACATAAACTAAGATTGGAATGAGGCAGTATGATTGTATTGTCCCCACAAACATAGACTTTTAAACAAGTCTCACCTTAACAGCAATTAATTGACCTAGTATATGTGGCTACTTAAGAAGAATTGTACTGTTGTGATTATATTACACTAAAGTCACCTTTCAGACAGAGAACAGCTGAGTGGAGGTTTTCTGAATCCAGTAGTACTTTTGTGAAATTTTCATTTACTCAACAATATCTGCTGAACTTCTAGCACAAGCCAGCACTGTGCTAGAAAAGACTGCTGGGTAAAAACAATGGGCCTTGCCCTCACTTTTTTCTTTTTCCTTTTTAAATATTTGCTTTATTAACATGTCAAAAAGTATCCCCTTTATGAGTAAGTTACCCCTCTGAAAGCGCCCTATCCCATCCCTCACCCCCTGATTAACCCCCTCCCCCCAGTTTCCTGACTTGCATGAGGTCCTATTTCTCAATTCTTGGACTTTGAGTATAACCTATTGGTGATCTGTTCAGGAAAATTTCCCCTGTGACCATGTGCTTCAGGTTCTTTCCCACTTTCTCTTCTATTTGTTTCAGTGAATAAGTGGATATTAGCACAAAAGTTCAGAATACCCCTGATACAATTGACAGACCACATGAAGCTCAATGAGAAGGAAGATCAAAGTGTGTATTCTTTGGTTCTTTTGAGAAAATCTCAAGATTCACACAGGAGTAAATATGGAGATAAATTAGAGAAGAGATTGAAGGAAAGGTCATCCAGATGTGGTCCCACATGTGGATTCATCCCATATACAATCACCCCGGCATTATTGAGGATGCCAAGAAATGCTTGCTGAAAGGAACCTGATAATATTGTCTCCTGACAGGCCCTGCCAGAGCCTTCAAATACAGAGGCAGATACCCTCATCCAACCACTCATCTGAACATGAGGTCCCCAAATGGAGGTGTTAGAGAAAGGACTGAAGGAGCTGAAGGGTTTTGCAACCTCATAGGAAGAACAACAACATCAACCAACCAGAGCTCCCTGGGACTAAGCCATCAACCAAGGAGTACACATGGCTGCATATGTAGCAGAGGATTTCCTTGTCAGGCATCAATGGTAGGAGAGGTCTTTGGTCCTATGAAGGGTTGATAGATAGCACAGTGTAGCAGAATTGAGGATGGTGAGGTGGGAGTGTGGTAGGTGAAGGAAGACCCTCATAGAAGCTGGGGGAGGGAAGATGGGAAAGGGGTTTTTGAGAGGGGGAAACCAGGAGAGGGTTTAACATTTGAAATATAAATAAAACATTCAGTAAAAAAGGAAATAAACCCACATACTTTTACAAATTTATTATTATTATGAATAGATATTTTATGTCTAATTCTTCACTCTCAAGGCCACCTTAGTTATTCAGGTGTGCTGTCATACTCCTGTAACTTCAGAATGCACAGGCAAAAATCATCCCTTGTAAATAATGGGCACACAGAGCTATATAGTGAATTCTCAGACAGCTAGGGCTGCTCAGAGGGTTGTGTCTATTGTGTGGATGACATGGCTTACTCCATGGATACACACTTAATGATGCAATCCATATCAAACTATAGTCATACTGCCATGTTTATTTTTACCCTGAAAACATATACTCTATATCCCACATTCATCTATGAGAAATACAGTCACCTTACTCTTCAGGTACTAAGGAAATAAATATATTCACAATACAGTATAAAAGAAATCCAGAAATGCACATCATTTTGATAAATTTTTCTTATTATAGCATCAGTGATAACCACACAACAAAGATAATGACTTCTAAGTCATGTAAGGAAAGAACTTTTTATAGATGGTGGCTTTGATGCGATTCTTTTGCTGTTTGTGTTGTTCATGTATATTTTTATTTTTATTTTATATGTAAGAGTGGTTCTTTTATGGTTAAATTATTTTATCCCTACCATTTTTCTATGGCCATCTTGCAATCAGCTCCCTCAGCTGCCAAAAGAGGTTATCAGATCCTCTATTATCAGGTTGTCCTTGTTTAACACCATCCTCCAAGAGAACAACAAATGCTCTTTTGAGCTATTACTCTAATTTCCACACTAGGCCTTTGTCTTCAGCAGTTTTCCTGCTCTAATTGAACTGTATCATTCCCACTTAAATGGAGATACCTCTTCAGTAGTGAAGATAAAGGTAAGTGAGGTTTGTATCCTAATTATCTTAGGTTATGGCACATTTATGCAGGGCTCTATTGTCCCCAATGATCTCTGTGGTTTCAAAATAACAGCCCAGAAACACTTACTTTAGCATCAGTTTTGGAGGAGATTGCTCACCTCTACTTTAGAATGGCAACATAGATTAAGCACATCTATAAAGTACAAAATTGATATTATCCTCCTTGAGGCTGGAGTATTATAATCAATCCTTCTTGAAAACCAGAAAAAAATATTCATCTAAAAATGTTGGGAGGAAGATCCAGTGTAGCCACAGTGTATGGATCTAAAGTCTAGACTGCAGGCTTCTGTGGGAAAGCACGTCTGTCCAACCCTGGAAAATTAGAGGGCCAGTTAAAGACTCCCTTTTGCCAAGAAAGGTCTCAGAGAATATTGAGGAAGTATATCGTCTAGCTGACAACTGACTACTTACAAAGTGGGCTATAGGGCTTTGACTGGCAGGCCTTGTTAGAGACAAAATGACATGGTTTCTGCCTTTGGAATAGAACCAGCAGGCATGGGCCTCCAGGAGTGTTGATAGTTGATGTGGGTATAAAACTTCTTTATATAATAATGCACATATTTTATATTATTCCTTTGAAGAATGTCTTTCTTGTTAATGTTAAGGACTCCCTGATAATCAGAGCTAGCTGGAGTCCAGAAGCAAGGCATGGCTAATTTCTCAGCAAATAATAAAGTCTGGGAATTTCTGTACAGCCATTTGGGGTATGGAAAATCCTTTAAAAATATGATGTGGAAAATAGATAATTTCTCAACTATGTGAAAATATAAGGATGTAGTATGATGTATAACTGGATTCACAAAACTAAAGTAACAAAATCAGCTGAACTGTGTGCCAACTTCTCTGAATCATACTAAAAAAGGAAATAAAGAGATTTAGTTTTTGTTTTTCTTGAAATGGTCGTCATATTACTGAGTTCAAGATCAGCCTGACACAGAACAAGGTTATGCCCAGGTGTTGTACAAGTTGTAATTTCTAGAAAGGGTACCCATGACTTGCTTATCATTTGTGCTTAACAGAGTCAAGCAGATCTCAAAATCATTTTGCAAAGTTAAAGTGAAATCCATTACTGTTATCTCCTGTTTCTTTTGACCTCACTCTCATTTTTCTAAGCTCCCCATTCTCATGCTCGAGTAGACTCTTTCATCTTGTAGACATAAATATGGGTGAACTCTCCAGGGACTAATTGAAAACCCTGAGAGCAGTGGGTGTTGTGACATCACGGGTGACATCACAGGGGTTACCTAGAACTCTCCAGGATACATTAGAATGTTCAGACAAGGGTTTGTCTATGTCATGGGGAACAGGCTTTGCCTTCATGTTAATGCTCTCCCCCTACTGAACAGAAGCTGAGGAGCCCATCCCCAGGAGACTCTCCTGGGATACAAATGTTGATCACCTCACTTTCAAAAGCCAGAGGTCTCAGCCACTGAGATTTGTCAGTGTCAGAACAATGGGAAAGTGGTGTGCTTTGTTTCCAAATATGTTAACTGTGGAGAACTGGGATAGGATGGGGGGACGAGACAGTCCATCAAGTAGGTAACAGAAGACTTCAGATATTCACTTTCTTCCTAGTGTTTGGCCGCATGAACTTGTTAGAAGGCAGTTCCAGGGACACCTTCAGCATGTGGAGATTAAGGACGGGAGTGACGTTCTCAGGATGGTCTTGCTTGGAGATGATGCCTGTGGACAGGGATCAGTAAAACAAGATGACTCAGATCTGTCATTCTGAGAGACAATAACACAGGTATATGTATTTTATTATCTGTAAGTCAGTCTGTGAGAGACCCATCTCATCAGGCACTCCACTACAGTTTTGTATCCCAACTTGTCAACAAATGTCCAAATTCTCTGTTTCTTAAACAGCCCTTGTCTGTTACTCACCAAGTTCCAACCTATTCTATAACTAATTTTACCACAGTATATCACACCCGACTGCCTCCAAGTGTGGTCTAAATGTCACAAATCAAAAAACACCCCATGACTCTATGCAGATCACAGGTCCTATTATCAAGGAGATAAGTGTTTTCTGGAGAGAGATAATGACCACAAAGCCTGAGCATGGACAGTGATCTCTAGCTTGGTCTCTAGAGTCCTTCCTTGCATGGGAAGGATATAGCTGTGAAGCCTTAAATGGCTGTATAGTTATAAATTTTATATTCTCATGGAAAAAGACAATTTTTGCCCTGAATATTAAGAATCCTTATTACAATCTCAAATATAATCCAGAATTAGCTCACCTGTGATCCTAATCTGGGTGCTCAAAGATACAAGTTTCTGACCTGAATCTTGGTGAGGAGATTTTAAAGCATAGTGTCTGTGAATTCCAGAAGATTAAGACAAGGAGATCTCCAAGTTCAAGATCATCTGGGATTAAAGTCACAGTAGCACATTGCTTTAGTAGTCTCTGCTAGAAAATGATAGCCTTAATTAAATCTGGGCTAAGTCTCCTGCTGGAGACTGACAGCCTTTAATCTAGGCCACGCCCCATGCTGTAGACTGACAGCCTTAAATCTGGGTGACACCCTCTCCTGGAGACCTACATGAGGACATTGGAAGGATACAGACACTCCCTTCTGCCTGCTAGCCTCATGGGACTGAGCGACTGCTAGATCTTTGGACGTGCATTTAGAGCTACCGCTGACCATGGTTGGAGAGTTGGACTGCAGACTGTGAGTCCTCGAGAAACTCCCTAAATATATAGAGACCACCAATATGTTCTGTGGCTCAGAAGAATCCTGACTAATAAAAGCATTGTGATGGGACAGTGGGGAATTGTGATGAGACAGTGGGGCACTGTGCTGGGACAGAGGGGCACTCTGATTGGAGAGTGGGACATTGTGATGGGAGAGTGGGACATTGTGATGGGACACTGGGACATTGTGATAGGACAAAATACCAGAATGCCAACAGAGAACACAACACATGCATTCACAAGTGTGTGATGTTTCCAAGCGATGAAGACCCCTTGGGTATGGCTCTTGCCTTAATATCCTTCTGTTTCTCTGCATTCTCAGCTGTAGTACTCTGTGTCTTTGTCAAGCACCATTACACTCCTATAGTGAAGGCCAAAAACAGAATCCTCAGCTACCTATTATTCATGTCACTCATGTTCTGTTTTCTGTGCTCCTATTTCTTCATTGGCCATCCTAACAGAGTGACCTGTATCTTACAGAAAATCACATTTGGAATTGTGTTCACTGTGGCGGTTTCCACAGTTCTCACCAAAACAATCACTTTGGTTCTGGCTTTCAAAGTCACAGACCCCGGAAGAAGGTTGAGAAACTTCATAGTATCTGGGACATCCAACTACATTATCCTCATATGTTCTCTATTCCAATGTATTCTGTGTGCAATATGGCTAGCAGTTTCTCCTCCCTTCGATGATATTGAAAATTCTGAGCATGGCCACATCACCATTGTTTGCAACAAGGGCTCAGTTACTGCATTCTACTGTGTCCTGCGATACTCTGCCTGGACCTTGGAAGCTTCACTGTTGATTTCTTTGCAAAGAATCTGCCTGACACATTCAATGAAGCCAAGTAATTGACCTTCACATGCTAGTGTTCTGCAGTGTCTAGGTCACCTTCCTCCCTCTCTACCATAGCACCAAGGGCAAGGTCATGGTTGCTGTGGAGATCGTCTCCATCTTGACATCCAGTGCAGGGATGCTTGGATGCATCTTTGTACCCAAGGTCTACATCATTTTAATAAGACCAGACAGAAATTCTATCCAAAAGGTCAGGGAGAAATCATATTTATGAAGAAATCGTTAAGGATTTCTGCCAAACGTTGGCACATATCTATCAATTCTTGGATTACAGTGCATGTATATAGTTTTGAAATCACTCTCACTGGCTCCTCTAGTGATGACTAGAAGTATCATATCTGCCGATCTTGTGAACTTCTCCATAAAATCTTAATTCATTCACTTGCTTTGTTTATTCCGGAAGAAATAAAATTCTCAAATCAAATTAAAAATGTATTCATCATTTTGCTTTTGTGGACATTTCTCCTCTGGTAACTTCCAATAAAATTTGATAAGATAGCTGAATCTATAACCTTGTACAGAATCTGAGTTCCCGAACAGACATGGCTACAAATAGAAACCATCTATCAAGTCAAACAAATGAACTAAATAATTTGCAAAGATGAAATAAGATCATATGTTCTTATTTCCTGTAGGAGCACATATATGGCAGAGTACTGCCAGTTTTCACCTATTCTTCAATATATTGTCAGGTATTCTGAGGTAAAAATGTTCTTTTTCTCCTCTCAAATACAAAGACACTATATCCAACAATGTGTAGAGGCTGTCGAACCCAGTGGTTGAATTACGGAATAGTTTAATAAGCTGAGGAGGAGGGTGACCCATAGAAAGACCCACAGTCTCAACTACCCCGGACAACCAAGATCTCTCAGACACTGTGCCACTAACTGATATGAGGCCCTCAACACATATATGGTATAGGACAGCCTGGTTTGGCCTCAGTGGGAGAAGACACATCTAAGCCCCTGAGAAACGTGACTCCCCAGGGACTGGGAAGGTCTGGGAATTGGGAGGTGTGGATATCCTCTTGGAGATGGGGGAGGAGGTATGGGAAGAGGAAGAGTGAGGGGGAAGATGGTGAGGGGCATACCTACTTAAGTGTAAAAAATAAAGATTAAAAAATTTTAAAAAATAAAATACTTTATATATAATATATATTTATATTATATATTATAGTATATTATATATACTATATTATATATAGTATCATGTATAATATATTACATTATATATGATATATAATATATAATATATAGTATATAGTATTTTATATTATATATGATATATACTTATAACTTAGTTATGAAAGCAATTGGTAAAACTACTGATACAGGCATGTAGCTAATTTTTCTCAGAGTCTGGCCTTGGTATGGAGTTCTGACTGAGGTCCTTGACTCAAAAAATTCTGGAAGGATAAAATGGGAGCCAGATACTTTGACTGCTGCTTCCAAGAAAATGGCATTTCCAGAAAGACAACTGAGTGTTTGTGCCTGAGCTAAATCCATAGCAATCACAAATTGTCTGCCAATAATGGGATACAGAACGGGTTTATAATGCATCAACACTAATAAGAACTATTCCTTTCCTAAGTAAGTCTTCATAAAAATGTGATCATTAACAATGTCCCTTTAAGGAACACATTCTTCATTAATATCCTCATTGTATTCATTGAAAATTCTTAGAAGATGTAATTTCACAAAGAAAATATTTATTTTCAAACTGAAGTTTAAGAGTTTCTACGCAAATTTATTATAATAACTGATCTCTAAAATTACATTTATATTCCATTCCAATCTTGAATTTTAATAATAGTAGCTTATTCCTTTTTATATTTAAGTATGTGAACCACTGGAGAATGAAAATGGGAAAAGGTCAACTGGACAGTACTACTTGGATGCTGGAAATCAAGGTTCAAGTTCTCTCTCAGAGTAATGAAGAGGACAAATTATTACTTGTAACATTAAAAATTGCTAAGGAAATGATCAAAAACTTTATTCATGATCTAGGCACCCCGATTTCAAAAATTCACATTACTTTATATCTATGAATTTGGTAATTTTGACTCATGATGTATAGAATATGTGTGTTTGTGTGTTTGTGTGTGTGTGTTTGTGTGTGTGTGTGTGTGTGTGTGTGTGTGTGTTAGGGGCACATGCTAGTCCTGATCCGGTTACAGAGCACAGCCAATGACTTGTGTCTCATATTTCTGAGCTGACTTAACTATATCAGAGTGCATTCCACATAGCTCTACAGGAGAATTCTGTCATGGGCAATTCAATATTCACTGGCTCAAGCTAACCTATACAAATTGTACACCTCTGCAATCTGGTTTGTTCTCCTTTAAGTACATGAATTAATACATGCAGGGAAATGACACGATCACTCACCATGCTTCTACCAGGGCTTTCATCAGGCTGCCCCCTACAGCTGGCTCCCTTAAAATTTAATCTGCTATGTAGCTATTGTTTATTCTGTTCCACTGTGCAGTGGAAACAGTAACCTGTTACTCAGGGTCTCCTGTGAAGGCCGAAGCCATGCTTCACATGTAAATCCTTCTCCTGTTGCAGCAAAGCACAGTTTACTGCGTGACTCTAATAAGTAATTTTAAAACTCTGTTGTGGTTAAGATTTTAACTAAATAATTTAGGAAGTTTAATCAAGAGGAAAACAATGGCCATGTCCCTAGGGAGCAACAGACTGACAGCTAGGGGATCTGGGTCAACATAGCTTTCCTTGGAAACATTTTTGTAAAAGGCTGAAGACACAACTGGCTTAGAATTAATAAGCTTTTCCAGGGAGAAATGACTCTACATACAATTAAAGATTATTTTAAAAATATTTTTAATGACAAAATGAATTCAACTCTGGCTAATGTTCTTTTAGGTTCAGGACCCATGTTATATTTTGGGCAATTTAAATAGAGACAGGAGACTGAAATTCTAAGCAGTTAGGTAGATGAGAGATTTATATAGCAAAGGTATTCCTAAAATTATTTCTTAAGTATACAAGTGCCCTAATTCAAAGGGTCATTCTTCAGTGACTGGGTTCAATGATGATCTCAGAGGATGAAAAAGAGAAAAACCAGAAAGTAGAATTTATTAAAGTGGGCTGGAGAGATGACTTAGAGGTTAAGAGAGTCAACTGCTCTTCCAGAGGTCCTGAGTCCAATTCTCAGCAACTACATGGTGGCTCACAAACATATGTAATAGGATATGAGGCCCTCGTCTGGTCTATCTATCTATCTATCTATCTATCTATCTATCTATCTATCTATCTATCATTCTATACTATTTATATTTATATTTACATTTACATTTACATTTATATACAATGTAATATAATATTTTTATTATGTACCATAATAACATTTTTAAAAGAAAAAAGAATGTATCAAAATTGTGGTAGGGGGATCTTACAGAAGCCATGTCTTATGCTAAGTAAAAGTCTTTAGAATAGCATCTTGTGAACTACTTACAGAAGGAAATTGGAAAGAAATTGGAGACTTCTATGAAACCAGCATAAAATATATACAATAGGACAAACTTGGGGGAGAGTCTCATAAGCAATGCTGTACTAGGAGAATAGACTATAGCTCAAGAACATTACTGACCAAGCCTACTGTGGCATTAGGACTGATAAATTCAGCCCCATATGGTGGAAAGAGTTGGGTTCTGAGGATATAACATGTCCTGAAGGACCTGGACCCAGACATTACCAGCTCTCCCTAGCATATTCCTAGCTTTAGAAAAGGAACTCTATTTTATTATCAATATATTGTAGCCTCAGGAAAAGCTCCCAAGGCCCAGGCCCCAGGCTGTTATTGGCTCTACCAAGTATGTTTCTGCATTTGAAAATGAGGTATATCGTTCTTCATGCATGAGGGCCTCATGGAAAGACATGCTGCATAAGGCTAGCCGTCCATAAAATAGTCTCTCTCTCTCTCTCTCTCTCTCTCTCTCTCTCTCTCTCTCTCTCTCTCTCTCTCTCTCTCTCTCTCTCTCTCTCCTCAAACCCCTCTCAAATGTATTTTTGACTTACATTACAAATGTTGCCCAACTATCCTGTTCCACCTCCCAGCACTATTTACCTCATCCCCCTCCCCTTTTACTTTGAGAGGGTGCTGCACCACCCCTCCTCCACTCCTGCTATCTATGCACCCAGATCCACCTCACATCTGCCTTTCTCCTTAATGGAATCAAGTCTCTACAGGATTAGGTGTATATCCTCCCTCTGAGCACAGACAATGCAGTCCTCTGCTATATATGTTCCTGGAAACATGCACCATTCCATATATGCTATTTGTTGGATTGCTTAGTCTCTGTGAGCTCCCAGGGATCTGGGTCACTAGATACTGTTGGTCTTCTTACAGGATTGGCATCATTCAGAGCCTCTTCAATCCTTTCCCTAACTCATCCCCTAACTCTGACCTGAGTCCAATGATTGGCTGTAAGTATTTGTATTTGTCTCAGTTGTTGTTAGAGCCTTTCAGAAGACAGTCATGCTCAACTCCTGACTGCAAGTACATAGGTGTTTTTCCCTCTCAAATGGCTGTCAGCTAGTGTAGTCTTTCCAATGAGGCAGATCTATGCTTTTCCCAATTAGAAAATGGGCACTTGAGGCACACCGGGCCTTAATGTTAGATATGATGTTGTAATGACCCATGGAAATGCTTATTACAGTCCTGATTTTTGCTATGAGGATGTGGTAAGCAAATGGACATTTGTGTTGTGCATTACAGTTGCCTCACCTGTTATGGTTTGGAGCCATATATCTCAACAAACCTGGTGAACAAATAACTAAATCCTAGCATCCTTGTTTCTAGCCAGCCTACTTAGCACACTACTCATCTGTGTGGTGTTTTTGAGGCAGTCTCTATCAAATAAATGCTACTTACTATCACTATTTCCTAAGCTTGGAAATCATTTACATTACAAATTCTACTCTTCTACATCACAGGCTAATATAGCAGTGCTCCCTAATATAAGAGATGCCTTTTAACAGCTCTACAAAATTAAGTGCATGTGGATCTTACACATAAATAGTAAATGCTGAGGGAAGAACTTGTATAAGAATCAAGAGAAACTAGGGCTGTCCAAGTTTGGCATCCTGCCCATGACATTTGTAAAACCAAGCCCCTGGACCAAATGTTTTGAGCAGATTCAGCCCTGGTAGTGAAGTTATTCAGAGGTCACCACCTGATGTACCAAATGAGGAGCACCACAAGGTACCTCACAGTTGGCCACATCTGGCTACATCTGACTAATTCTTCCCATCCAGTACCAGGGAGGATCCACCACCCCAGCTCCATTGCTCATCACATTCTCCTCATGATAAGAAGAGACTCTGTGTGCAACATGTCTCAAATACAGAACTTACTTGCGGTCACCACACAGCACCCAAGAGCAACACACAGAGAACCATTCAAGCCTGTTAAGTCAAAACAAACTTTATCATAGCACCAGGAAGAACCCTCCTCTTAGTCTGACTGGCAGGTATGCCTGGTGTTCTTGATTGGCCGGTGAGTCTTACCCATCCTCAAGGTTAAAAGCTGCTTTCAGTCCTGTGCCAGATCTTTCATATATCTCAGTTCAGGACTGCACTCCTATAGCATTTGTACCTGCCCTCCAAGAACCTCATCCATCTGCACTCCCACCCAGCACTGGAGGAGAATACACCATTGCACCTGAGGGTGTTCAGCTGCTTGCCCCTCCCTTTTGTGGGCAGTAATCCTGCACTCATCATGACCTGACTTCATAGCCTTCTTGAGAATTCTTAACAGCACATCGCCTTCTTCTTCAAATCAAAGTGGATAATCTGTTACTTGAATTGCAGTGGACGTATAAAGATGACTCATCAGTAGAAGGAGCCCAGTTAAGAGCCCAGGATCTTAACATTAAAGAGGAATTGTAGGAAACACGTGTTTGTTATATGATTTCATACAGTTCCCTTCTATTAGATGATATGTATGAATAAATCCTGGGAGGAAACCAATGACAAACACGGTGAAGCACTGTTAATAGTCAGCACATCTTTCTCAATGGCAAGGTGGGGGGGAAAGTGCACAGTTATGTTAACACAGGTTCTATAGATCAACATATCTCATAAAAGAGTGAATGTTTTTGTTTATGAAGAAAGCAGTTTTATTATAATGTCTCAGAGACAGTTGTCCTCTTCTTTCAATAATGGCTGTCTGCCAAAGGAAACTTCAAAATCAAGGACTTATCTTCTGGTGAAAGGGAGCTGTATTTCCCTGAGCCCAGCATGAAGTCAGAAAACAAAATTTTTGTTTCCTAAAGTCACTCTTTAAAGTTAGTAGCTGGGGTACCCTTCCCCTTGTGTGTCAGATTGATACCTCCACAGCACCTGAGGTATGCAGTATGGAAGATAATCACTTTGATCACAGGAAGAGGAAGGCAATTGCTGTGAAGAAATCTCAGGCAAGGCCTGAATTTCAGTCCTCTTAAGTGCAGGGTCATAGCTAACAAGGGGTAGAGAAGGCAGCTGAATAGCCTGAGCTGGATTAGTGGGTTCTCCCCTAGGCCTGGGTGGTGTGAAAGGCAGGCACAAATGCTAAGTGAGTTCAAAGGACTCCTAAGATCTGGAAAAAGTTTGGCCATGGAATAGAAGTGCACTTTAACCTTGAGGAGTGGTGAGGCTTACTGGTTAATCAAGACCTCCAGACAGACCTGCCACTCAAAGAAAGAGGCGGGATCTTCCGGGTACCTTTCTGCAAGTACTCTGTGGCTGCGCAGGCCAGAATACTTCATTGTTTCCTGCTCTGAAATCTGCTTTTCTGTGCTGTGCTGTGAGACTCTGAACTGTGCTGTGTTGTGAGGCTCAGGGAAGCTCTGAAATCGAGACATGGTAAGCACAGGATATCTGCCCACAGTGGGGAGGAAGAAGTGGCTGAGGAGTACATGCTTCGGTAGAGGGTACTATCAGGGGTTCGATGGGAAACATCATCTAGATGTGACAACATTTGAGGTTTCTAATGGCGCTTCTTACTTGTTAAACAAGCAAGTGACCTCTGAATAACTTCTCCATCATGGCTGAATCTTCCCAAATCATTTAGACCACTGGTTTGGTTGTAGAAACATCATGGCTGCTTTTTTTCTTTATTATGCAGCACGTGCCCAAAACATTTTGTGTTATACACTACACATTGAGAGGGCAGGTATGAATCTAATAGCTCTATTTTAACCTGTGACTAGTTTTTCTTTTCTTTGTTTTTACAGTTTTTATATTTCTTTACATATATAGTGTTTTGAATATTATGTGGCAAGGGGACTTTTTTTGTTCCAATCTATTTGGTATTTTGGATGCTTCTTGTACCTTAAAAGGAATCTTTTTCTTTATTTTAGAAATTATTCATTTAAGATTTTATTAAAACTATTTTCTTGTCCTTTAAGTTGATATTCTACTTCTACTACAATCAATTGTAGTCTTTCTTTTTGGTATGTTGCAGTGTTCCTGGTTATTTAGTGCCAAGAAACTTTTAGACTCCAAATAATTTTTGACCAATAAGTATAGTTATTCTATTTATCTTCCTTTCCCTGTTCGGTGTGTGTACCTTGCCTCTGTACTTGTCCATGTGCTAGCAATTTCATTGGCCTGCGCTCAATGACATAGCACCTTCTTAAATCATTACCTGCCTCCATCAAGTGCTGCTGTTGTCAGGTGTGCTTTATATACATGGAGCACTAGCTTCAGCTACTCTCTCTATTTCTTCCCTGATTCTGTTCTTTACACACGCCCCTCTAATGTCTTTTTCTACTCTCATCATGTTCCCTCTGCTCCCTATATCTGTTCCAGTCTGCATGTCCTCTTGTATACCTCTATCTCTTCCCCAGGTTCTCACTCCTGTCCTTTACACAAAAGAACCTTTTTGTATCATATCTCTTGTATGTTTTAATTTTTGAGGACCTGCTGTAACAGTATACAGAGGATTTCTTGGTGACATATTTTTCTGGCTTATCTTTGTTATATTCCTGTGCTGATACCTAGGTGTCAATGTTTGTGTTGATAATAGGTCTAGATACTGGTTTCTGGGTTTGTCTTGTTAGAATGGTAATTTTCTTCCTGAATTGTTATTTGCTGTCTGAATTTCCAGAGAATATCGGCTGTTTGTTGGCCCTTTTACTGACCTGTTTGGTGTGTATTTTCAACAGGGAATGTTTAATAATGTTGAAACCTGGAAGAAGTGGCAGGCAGGAAGATATGATCTTAGCAGTCCACCAGGAGACATAGTCAGGAGAGAGTTTAAGCTGCCTCTGGTTTCTATACAGTGCTGGGGAAGCTGTACAAACTGCATGTGGGATAAAAAATAATTAGGAAAGCCTACATTTTCTCCTGGAAGGCATGGCATGTGATTGAAAAAGGAGTGCCCATTCCTGTCTACTGGAAGAGGAAGGGGTATTCTGTACCAGTATATGTTGGAAAGATATGACTTCCTTTCTGATTTTAAATGTTTTGACTTTCAAGATATTGCCTTATGTGTCAGAACACACTTTAGACATTTGAACCATGTTGGATCTTCAGCAGACTATGAGGATTACTGTAGACTGAATGCATTTTCATCAAAGGATAAACATGAGCCTATAGTATCCAGGGTCAGAATGGAGTTGATTGGGTCCCCTGGGTATCCCCACACAGTGGGGCTTCAATTTTCTGCTGGGTTAAGTGCATCCTCTCCCACTGAGGCCAGACATTGGAGTCCAGTTAAAGGAACAGATACCAAAGATATGCAACAGCTTTAGGGACAGCCATTGCTCGAGTTGTTGGAGGACCCTCATGAAGACTAAACTGAACTTCTGCTACTAATATGCCGGGGAATTTAAACCAGCCCGTATCTGCTATTTGGTTGGTGGCTCAGTCTCTCAGTGTCACAAATGCTAAAGGTTTGTTGAGTCTGCTAGACTACCTGTGGAGTTCCTACCCTCTTCAGGGCCTTCAGTACCTCCGAAACTCTTTGTTAGGAATCTGCACGGTCCATCACATATTTCACTGTGGTTCTCTGCATCCTTTTCAGTCAACTGCTGAGTGAAGATTCTCATTGGATGCTTATGCAAGGCTCCTGTCTGGGAGCATAACAGAGTATCCTTAATAAGGTTATGGATTAGACCTTGCACGTAAACTGTGTCTCCAGTTGGGTGAGTTTTCTTTGGGTATTAACAATGAAATTCAGTTTCTGCTACAGGTGAGTCCATGCTTTTTTAGGAAAGGACAGATTTTGTTCATTGTGTCTACTGCATTTTGGTTGACACTGATCCTTCAGCTTTCTTATCATGCTCTCAAAAAATCACAATTTGGATTCTGTCCCTAAAGCACAGAAGATGATGTAGACACATTTGTTATTCAGTGCTAAGATATTTTGCAAGCCTGGTGGTTTAATATTTTTAATTTTATTCCTTTGTTTTTAAAGGATGCTGAATTTTGTCAAATGTTTTTCAGGATTTAATTAAATGACCATGTGTTTTTTTTTCTTTAAGTTTGATTATGTAGTGGATTACATTGATGGATTTCTGTACATTGAAACATCTCAGCATCCCTCGGATGAAGTATCCTTGATCACCATGAATGATTGTTTTGATGTGTTCTTGGATTCACTTGCCAAGAATTTTATTAAGTATTTTTACACTGATATTCACAAGAGAAATTGTTCTGAAGTTCTCTTACTTTGTTGAATTTTTGTGTGGTTTTGTAATCAGCAAAATTGTGGCTTCATAGAAGGAATTGGGTAGTGTTTCTTCTGTTTCTATTTTGTGGATAAATTCAAGAGCATTGATATGAGGTCTTCATTGAAGGTCTGATAGAATTCTGCACTAAAACCATCTAGTCGCATGCCTTTTTTGGTTAGGAGAATTTCAATTGCTACTTTTATTTCTTTAGGGTTATGAGATCATTTATCTGATCCTTATTTAACTTTGGTATTTGGTATTTGTCTAGAAAATTGCTCATTTCATCCAGATTTTCAAATTGTGTTGAGCTTTTGTAGTGGGATCTGATGAATTTTGAATTTCCTCAGTTTCTGTTGTTATATTTCCCTTTTTATTTCTAATTTTTTTAATTTGCATACTATGTCTGTGCCATCTGGTTAGCCTCGAAGAACCAGCTCCTAGATTTCTTGATTCTTTATATAGTACTTTTCTTTCTAATTGGTTGATTTTAGCACTGAGTTTGATTATTTCCTGCCTTCTCCTCCTCTTGGGTATATTAGCTTCTTTTTGTTTTAATGTCTTCAGGTGTTCTGTTAATCTGCTAGTGCATTTTCTCTCAAGCTTCTTTTTGATGGCACTCAGAGCTATGAATTTTCCTCTTAGCACTACTTTCATTGTGTCTTATAAATTTTGGTACTCTGTGCCTTTATTTTCATTAAATTCTAAAACGTCTTTGACTTTTTTCCTTTTTTCTTCTTTGACCAAGTCATCATTTCGTAGAGTATTATTCAGCTTCTATGTGTATGTGGGCTTTGTGTTGCTTTTGTTGCTCTTAAAGACAGGCCTTAATTCATAGTGATCAGATATGGGGCATGGCGTTAATTCAATCTTCTTATATCTGTCGAGGTCTGTCTTGTGACCAATTATATGGTCAATTTTGGAGAAAGTACCATGAGGTGCTGAGAAGAAGGTATATTCTTTTGATTTAGGATGAAATGTTCTATAAATATTTGTTAAATCCATTTAGTCAGTAACTTCTGTTAGTTTCACTGTGTGTCTGTTTCATTTGTATTTTGTTGATATGTCCATTGATGAGTGTGAGGTGTTGAAGTCCCACAAAATTATTGTGTGAGGACCACTGTGTGCTTTGAACGTAAGCAGGCCCATGAGTGGAATGATGGCCAGGATTTTAACATTAAATAGCGATTTTTGGAAACACATGCTTTGCTTTGCAGCTTCAAACAATTCCCTTCCACCAGATGATAGGTATGAAACAACCTCGGGAGGAAACCAGGAAACAGATGACAAACACTGAGGAGCACTATTGTTTGTCAGCACATCATCCTCACTGGCAAGGTGGAGAAAAAACAGTTGTGTTAGTTGAGTGCATATATGTCTTTTTGTGCTTGAATGTTTACATGTGAGTGTCAACATGGAATATTTATTTGTGTGTAAATAAGTTTATATCTATATTTTATGTGCTACTCAGAAAAAATGTGATCCTCTCTGTATTATTGTGTGTGTGTGTGTGTGTGTATGTGTATGTATGTGTGTTGCATATCTGTGCATAATTATGTAGTTTTGTCTGTGTTTGGTAGTCTTTACTGAGAGAACTGAAATTCTTGGAATATTATGATAATTGCATTTATCCAATTGCTTGTATTTAAATTTCCCTCATTCTTTAAATGAAGTTTCCTTTTCCATGGAACCAGAACACAATTTATGACTTGAAGTAACGGTGTATACATTATAGTGCAATGCTTATCTTTAGATAAACTCCTTCCTGAGAAAGACCCACTTCATTAATCCTCATGGGGACAAAGTGATTATGAAAGAGAGAGTAGTACTGAAGGAAGACTATGACATTTTTCAGTTTTGGAATCTCTCTCAATGCCTTGGAGTTAAGATGAAGATAGGAACTTTCAAGCCATATTTTCCACATTGTCGACACCTTTATTTATATGGAGACATGATTGAGTTGGCCACAGGAAATAGAAAGGTGGGTGTATATGAATTTACTGATTTAAAATACACAATGGTAAACACTGGCAAGTGAATTCACTGCATCATATTGAATTGAAATATTTTATCACATCAGGAAACAATTTCTAGGCTCCTGAATTGTGCTTCTTTTTACTTTTTTGACATATTTTTACTAATTTTTTAAAGATTTCATCTATGCATAAAATATAACTTTTTCATATCAGAACTATTTTCTGAAATTTGATGAATACAAATCAATTTTTCACCACTAATTGATATTCTTTCCTTTGAATTAAGCAAAATTCTCATCAGATCATTGTTGTTATTACACAGTCATCTCCTCCCTTAGATTAAACCTCTTTAAGAGATATTGATAAGTGTGACACTAAAATTACAGTTATGAAACACAAAATTCATAGCTGCTATCCCTTGGCACAATACTCAAAAATATGTTCCCATATAGTAAAAGGATACATACCAAGTTCACTAATGAACAAAATTACAGAAATTAATATTCACAACTTTTTAATTATTCGTAACTTTTAAAATTTATTCATTACTTTTTAATTCATTTGAAGAACCCCTTCACACTTTTAAGCAAGTTGAACAAAAGGACAAAGGAACATATTTAAAGCTCTGGAAGAAGAGACAAATTAGTGGCTTTTAAAATACATCAAATAAATCAATAACAGCAACCAGATAAAAGTAACAAATAATTTTCAGTTTTAATTGAACATTTTAATTAATACTCTCTAAATTAAATCAAAGAAAACAAGGCTCATTTATTTTTAAGATATTCATTGGTGGCCTGCACAGGGTAGGGAGACACATGCACATACAGGAGGAGAACTTTTCTTTATAAAAGTTGTGGCAAACAAATTAATGTGTAATAAGTGGGAAAAGGGTAATTAAAGAACAATACCTTTGATGGATATGTATGGAATAATTCTTGAGAACAAAGCTAACAAAAGAACACAACACACAACAGAAAGATTATTCTCTGAGAACAGGGCAATATTTTTGTAATTGTGATGTTTTTATTTATTGAAAAAACCTTGTACTTCTTATATAATATATCATAAATACAGTTTTACTGCCTTCTATTGTAATGTGACCAATCCTTAAATTTTTTTGTAAATATATTGGAGTTAAAACTCCTACTTCCTTCCCAACTGCCTCTCCCATCACAGCCACTTTCTGTACCTTATTGAAAAATAACAGGATTCTATCGGAGAATAATATAAATCAAGATTAAACAAAACCTAAGACATTATATTAGGAAAATTTTTTCATAACGCATTATGGTATCTAAACATATGAAATGGAACTAGGTGAAAGAATCAGAAAATCCTACTTCATGTTTTGCACAAATAGTAGTGATTGAAGCAACAAATGAGTGACAATTATTCCCATTTCAGTACTAACAATACTTCATTTTTTAACTATAATTAAAACTCTAATTTCTATAATCTGGAAATATTAATGCCAGTTTTTTTTTTATGCCACATGTGCATGCGAGTAAGTATAGTATGAAGCACATATAATCTATTCCTGGTGAACTGCAAAATGAAATCTTTGAACAAAATGATATTCTATGTCAATTGTAATTCTACTTTAAAAAACTGGAATAGACTGCCCTTATAAATAGCAGCCCAAACCAAAATATCTGGTAGCCAAATACTGTTGGTATCTTCTTCTATCACTGATTCATCATTCACAAATGTAAAGGACAGTGGGTGAATTTTTTTGCCCTACTGGGAAATTAATCTTATATAAACTGAATCTCCTCAGGCATTGGGAATTTAACTGTGAAAATAAAATCACATTGACATTTGTGCCCAAATATGACCAAATCATTGATTCTTCTTGACTATTCATTCTATTGTAGACAGGTTTCTGGGATGAGGTTAATTGACACTCTTGCTTTCAAATATATCAGAATTAGTGCTCCTCCACAACTACTGATACTACTGTATTACTCCTTCATTTCCCTACTTTGGATTTTGTCAACTCTACTTTCAGTCAGAAAATTATTATATTTTGGAGTTGTGCTTCTTATAACATATATAAGGAAGCACTACTTTACCATAAGTGTGAGTTATGTGACAAACTGTATAGACATATAAAGAATCATTTATCACAGTGTACTTTAATATTTTATATGAAGTTACTGTAAGTAAATAGCAAGAATATATATTCAGAGGTTTATTATTTTTACCTTTTTGCCTTGAATGGGGCCTAGTGTGTAATAGGGCTTAGAAAACTTTGCAATCATATTCCTAACATTCAATTGCTATAATTCTTGAAGGAGGCTAGAGATATTTAAAAAAACCTAGTATTTATTATCAGTGTTCATTTTCAAGTTTTATATCCTACCTCTTTTATTATTTCTCACATTTAAAACATCAGTGCATAACCTACTCCAGGTAATGTAGAAATGGAGATTTACCTGTTGACATTCATTCTTTCTCCAGGCATTCAGAGCTCTTATTCTGAAATTTCAGTGCCTGAAGAATCCCACAGTTTTTATCAGGCCATGTTAACCATTGTTTGATGCTTGTGATCCCCTTCCCTATCAAACTTTTCCTCTTCCAGTTCATATCTTATTAGAAGTGTGCTCTAAAAATGACATTGAGCTTCATTACAAACATATATCTTAATTGTGAGGAAATGAACACATTAAGATTGATGTTTAAACAAGATAGTTGTAAAAATAATATTTTCTATCAGTATTCATGATGTAAAATCACAGTGACAATTTTGCATAAGCATGATAGTGGTAACCTGCCACTTTTCTAAAACTGTTTTATCAGTTTTAGATGTTCTCTGGTAGAATTTTGGGGTCAGTGAAGTATACAATCATACCACCTGCAAATAATGATATTTTTATTTCTTCCTTTCCAATTATTATCCCTTTGACCTCTTTTTGTTTTCTCATTTCTCTGGCAAGGACTTTGAATACTATATTCAATAGAGTGGATTAGAGAGAGTGGGCAGCCTTATCTAGTCTCTGATTTCAATGGGATTGCTTTGAGTTTCTCTCAGTTTAGTTTGATGCTGGCCACTGATTTGCTGTATATTGCTTTTAGGGTGTTGGATTTTGCCAAATGCTTATTCAGAATCTAATGAGATGATCATGTGCTTTTTTCCTTTGAGTTTTGTTTTTTAAACTGGATTATGTTGATGAATTTCCTTATATTGAACAGTCTCTAAATCCCTGGGATAAAGCCTACTTGATCATGATGGACAATTATTTTGTTGTATTCTTCAATTTTGTTTGCAAGAATTTTGATTATTACTTTTGCATTTATACTCGTAAGGAAATTTGGTTTGAAATTTTCCTTCTTTGAGGGTCTTTGTGTGGTTTAGGTATCAGTGTAATGGCAGATTCATAAAACGAATTGGTTAGTATTCCTTCTGATTGAATTTTGTAGAATAGTGTGTAGTGTACTGGTATTAAGTCTTCTTTGATGGTCTGATATAACTCTGGGCTAAACCCATCTGTTCCTAGGCTTTTCTTGGTGGAGAGACTATTGATGACTGCTTCTATTGAAATCTTAATGTGCTAAGATAAAACATAAAATAAATAACTAAAGTCACTGTCAGTATGTGTCTAATTTTTTCTCAGATGCCATTCTCTGTGTGCAGTACAGACTGTCGTCCTGGATTCAGAAGATTCTGGAAGGAGGGAATGGCAGCATGCTGTTTTATTTGCAACCCTTGCCCTGAAAGTGAAATTTCTAATGACACAAGTGAGTGTTTGCTGTGCTGAGAAATGTTGCAAATATGTTATTCTCTTGTACCACACTGGAATGATGAAGTCAATAGAAAGGCAAATACAAATATAAAATATATCACATTTGCAGCTTATTAGCTGTAGATTAAAAAATCATTAACAATATTCTGCCCAAAACAAACAATAAAATATACCTTGTGTCTTAAACTAGATATTGACTCATAGCGCATTCGTTGTAGATTACATTTTCACAAAGAAATGCTTTAGAAAATAAAATTATGATTTGAGGGGTTTCTCCCGCAAGTTTTTCATAATAATTAATCTATTGTAAAACTACATGCATATTATATTTTGTCACAATTTTTTGAAAGAATTAAATTCTCAAATTTTATGAATATAACTGTCATACATATAATGTGTACAACATATACACATTATAGACCATAAAGAACCAAATATAATATCAAATCTACTGGATTATGTCATGATACTGCAAGGTACAAAATCCACATTCTCTGTTAGATTAATATGGAAGATGAAAGTATTTGAAAATTTATGAGAAACTGCTAATATGTAGTATTCAGAAAGCCATGTTCAAAGCCATATGTCATATGAATGCAGAAAGTAAAGCTTTGACCCATGATGTAATATATAAGATGAGAATTATATTTATATTACATACACCAACCTGTATTACAATAATTATTTAGGGTTCATAAAATACAAAATGTTTATGGTTAGCTTGTCAGCTATTTTGCCTTTCATTCTATATAGTATAGTAAAGTTCTTGAAAGATATATCATGTTTTTGAGATAGTTCAAAAATTATATCATTTGTGGCTAAGGCTTACAATCTGATTTATTCCAAGGTGCATGTAGCATAACCAAGCAACATACACAGAACGTGTATTTTAAAGCCTTGCACTTCAACATACACTATGCCCCAAAATATTTTCTCAAAGCTTACTGATACTCTTTTAGATGTAAAAAACAAATAAGAATTGATTAATATTTGTATCAATAAATCCCACAAAGATTCCATAAAATATTTTAATATATTAACTGTGAATATCTCAGGGATTGGTAACACATGTGCACATATGCTCAAATAATCACCCTGTAGTTGCATTTACACGCACTTTTGAGACATCTGACACAGGTGCAGGGATTTGAACTCAGGATCTCTGGTAGAGCAAAATTATCTATCAAAACCTAATCCAATATTTCAGCTTTTAGGACACTTATCAAACAATAACTCTCCATAAATACATTGGTCTAGAATAGAATATTGAAAAACAGGGAAGCTAATTAGAATTCTATGAAATGGCATGAAAATGAAGTGCAATTACTAACACAACACAGTTCATATTGTAATGATGGGAATTACAACTTAGGAATGGGGTACTATTGCTTAATACAAATCATCTAAGTTGCCCCTCTTTCTCCGGGACTCCTCTGATATATTTCTCATTCCATTTGTCAATACTGATTTCATCCTTGATTGCATTCACAGACACTTAGTAAAATAGAAATGGAGATGAGGCAGGAGTGAAAGTGTTCAACAATGCAAAGGAAGAAAGAATCAAGGTGAAGCATTTCTTAGTACAAAGTATCTGCAAAGATTTTTGCTTCCTTCAGTGGTAATATTAATGTATCTCATGAAAAATAATCAGAACATGTGTTTACCTATTGACAGATGAGGATACATCTGATGACTTATTTTTTTAATGTTTTCTGATTTTCAAAGAATGATATTACATTACCTTACAATTTCCAACTTCTTATGACTTCAGACAGGAATCACTTAAATCCAATAATACAATTGTTACATTTACATGAACATATACATATTAACACATAAACATAGACATAGCATACCTATTCATTTTAATGTTCTTTCTATGTCAATGAGTTTGAAATAGTGAATCCTCAAGTACATATTACAGGTCTTGTACCAATAGAAGTCAGAATCTCAATGTGTCATAGATAATGAATTCTAAATACAGTCAATAATCTCTGGAAACAGTAAGTGTAGAGCTTCATATTTATAAAATATACCCAAACACATGATAGCTTAAAACATATCTTCTCTGAATTCAATGACTGATATCAAAATGAAAACAGAAAAATGGTTTAGGAAATCTATACTTTCTTATAAAATTATAAATTATATAATCAACAAAGTTAAAAGATAAAGAAAGAATTGTTTGGATATATTTTCCCTCAAATCTTTATGAACATTATGAATTGAAAGCAATACTGTGTATTAATCTCTTTCAAATTACATTCTTAGCTTCGAAGGCTGCATTGCAAGGCTTCTTTCAACAACCTTACTTGAAAAACATTGTCAATAAATTTTCTACAGCAGAACTAACTAAAATTTTTATTTGAACATCAGATATGGACCAGTGTGTGAATTGTCCAGAATACCAGTATGCGAACACAGAACAGAGCAAATGCATTCAGAAAGGTATGAACTTTCTAAGCTGTGAAGACCCATTGGGGATGGCTCTGGCCTTAATAGCCTTTTGTTTCTCTGTATTCACAGCTGTGGTACTCTGTGTTTTTGTCAAGCACCATGACACTCCTATTGTGAAGGCCAATAACAGATTCCTCAGCTACCTATTACTCATGTCGCTCATGTTCTGTTTTCTGTGCTCCTTTTTCTTCATTGGCCATCCTAACAGAACAACCTGTATCTTACAGCAAATCACATTTGGAATTTTATTCACAGTGGCTCTTTCTACAGTTCTGGCCAAAACAATCACTGTAGTCCTGGCTTTAAAAGTCACAGACCCAGGAAGAACGTTAAGGAATGTTCTGGTATCAGGTGCACCCAACTACATTATCCACATATGTTCCATGCTCCAATGTATTCTGTGTGCAACATGGCTAGCAGTTTCTCCTCCCTTTGTTGATATTGATGAACTCTTTGTGTGTGCAACAAGGGCTCAGTTACTTCATTCTACTGTGTCCTGGGATATTTGGCCTGACTGGCCCTTGGCAGCTTCACTGTGGCTTTCTTGGCAAAGAATTTCCCTGACACATTAAATGAAGGCAAGTACTTAACTTTCAGCATGCTGGTGTTCTAGAGTGTCTGGATCACCTTCCTCCCTGTCTACCAAAGCACCAAGGGCAAGGTCATGGTTGTTATGTAGATATTCTCAATTATAACATCCAATGCAGGAATGCTTGGATCCATCTTTCTACCCAAGATCTACATCACTTTAATAAGACCAGACAGAAATCCTATCCAAAAGGTCAGGGAGAAATCATATTTTTGAATAAATAATTCAGGAATTCTGTCAAACGTGGACACATATCTATCAATTATTGGATTACAGTGCATGTATCTAGTTTTGAAATCACTCTTACTGGCGCCTCTACTGATGACTAGAAGTATCATATTTGCCAATCTTCTGTACATTCTTCATAAAATCTTTACCCATTCCCTTGTTTTGTTTACTCTGAAAGAAATAAAATTCTCAAATTCTTATTAAAAATTTATTCATCATATTGCTTTTGTGGATATTTCTCCCCTGGAATCTTCCAGGAAAGTTTGATAAGAGAGTTGTATCTATGACCTTGTATAGAAAGTGAGTAACAGAACAGACATAGCTACAAATAGAAACCACATATCAAATCAAACAAACAAATTAACTAAATAATCTACAAAGATTAAATCAGATCGCAATTTCTTATTTTCAGGAGGAGCACATATATGACAGAGTACTACCTGTTTTTTCACCTATTATTCAATATATTGGCCAGTAGTCTGAGGCAGAAAATTTATTTTTCTGCTCACAAGTACAAAATATTATACCCAACAATGAGTAGAAGCTGTGGAACCCAGTGGTTGAATTATGGAATAGCTGGAATAGGCTGATGAAAAGGGTGACCCATAGGAAGACCAACAATCTCAACTACCCCAGACAACCAAGATCTCTCACACACTATGCCATGAACCAGGCAGCATAAACTAGTTGACATGAGGCCCTCACATATGTTATAGGACTGCCTGGTATGGCCTCAGTGGGAGAAGACACTTTGACCCCCTGAGAATTGGTAAAATCCATGAATTGGGATGGTCAGAGAGTTATGAGTTGTAGATATCCTCTTGGATATGGGAGACGAGGTGTGGGAAGAGGAAGAGTCAGGGATCAAAAAAGAAGTGGGGATAACAACATAAGTTAAAATAATAAATACTGAAGAATTAAAATATACAGAATAAAATAAAGAAGATTGTAGATTTGTGAACATGTTATTATAATGTATGTATGGAAGGGATTGGTAAAACTACTAATATAGTCATGTAGCTAATTTTTCACAGAGTCTACTCTTGTTGTGCTCTTCTGACTGGGGTCCTTGACTCAGAAAATTCTGGAAGGATTGAATGGGAGCCAGATGCTTCCTAGAAAATGACATTTCCAAAAAGAAAACTGAGTGTTTGTGGCTGTACTAAATCCATCATATTCATCAATTCTCCTCCTATAATGGGGTTCAGAAAAGTTCTAAAATGCATCAACACTAACAAGAACTATCTCTTTCCTAAGTAATCTTCATGGAAATATGATCATTGACAATGTTACTTTAAGGAACACATTTTTCCAGATTGTATTCATTGAAAATTCACGGAACATGTCATTTCACAAAGAAAAAAATATATTCAAACTGGTTTAAGGGAATTCTACACAAATTTATTATAATAACTGCTCTCCTCTAAAAATCACATTTATATTATATTTAATCTAGAAGGTAGATTAAAATTTATCTTGAATTTTAATAATATGTACTTATTATTTTTTATATTTAATTATGTGTCCCTATGCTTTCTGGTCACCATGTAAGTGCAAGAGCCAGTGGAGGACAGAAAATGGCAAAAAGTCAACTGGACTGTACAAGCTGGATGCTGAAAATCAAGGTTCAAGGTCTCTGTCAGATTAAAGAAGAGGACAAATGATTATTTGTAACATTTAAAAAAATTGCAAGGAAACGATCAAAGACTTTATTCTTGATTTAGACACGCCCATTTCAAAAATTCACATGATTTTATATCTATGAATTTGTGGATAATTTTTGACACATGATGTCTAGAATATAAGGAATCTTGTATTTTACATTTTTATATACACTCAGTTTATTGTGATGCAATATAATGAGTTAAAAGGTTATTGTACACTTAGACACAGTTATTCAAATTTTGGTTTCAAAAAACCAATATTACTCAATAGATTATTTATTCAGTGCTTGCTACATATAAATGGGAGACTGGTAGATTTAGCTTTTAAGCACTTATAAGGAAATCACTGCCTTTAAAGGACATTTGTGGCCTCTATGATATCAATGGAGATAAATCCCCTAAAACTAAATATGACTTAATGAGTTAATCCACAGTACTATTTAATAAAATGAGACAGCCTAACCTTAGAAGGTGTGTTCTGAAATACATATATTCTCCCCTCATACTAAAAATTATTATACAAAGTATTATAAAATTATTTCTAATAAAACAAATATGAACCAATCTTACTTAGAACAACATATGCAATAAAAGTTAAATCATATTTATTATTTTACTTATATATATGTGGGTGCAGTAGGGACACAAGTGCTTGCCTGTGAATACAACTTCAGCTGAAAGTAAAAGGCCTCCAGTGACCCTAGAGTTAAATACAGAGACAGCTGTGAAAACCTAACATGGATAGAAAAACAGAACTCAAAAATTCAACATGGCCAGTTCATTCTCTTCACTGTTGACCCAAATTCCCAGGCTTACAACAATATTAACTAATAATTGCTTTTCATAATTGCATTGTTATAGATAAAATTAAATGAAATCCTGGAAGCACATCATCACTCTCTGAAATTATTCCAAAATTCAGTAAAATTGCAATGATGTTTCTTTTATTATTTCTTTTTAAAAATTGTTTAAACATTTTATTTAATCTATATTTACATTCTATATGTTATCTCCGTCCTGGCCCACTGTCTACTTTTCCACATCACATACCTACTCCCCCGTCCGCATGATGTTGGCTCCTCCCTTCACACTTAGTAGCCAACCAGACCTCCCCATTCTCTGGGGCCTCTAGTCTCTTGAGTACTATCTGCATTTTCTGTTACTGAGTCAGACCAGCCAGACCTCTGAAGTATATTTACTGGGGACCTCATCAGCTGGTGTATACTACTTTTTTGTGGACCCCATATCTGAGAAATTTTGGGTTTTCAGATTACTTGAGAATTCTGGTCCTACTACAGGATCAGCTTTCTCCTCAGCTTCTTCCAGCTTTTCCCTAATTCAAACACCGGAGTCAGCAGATTCTTTTCGTTGGTTGGGTGTAAATATCTGCATCTGACTCTTTCAGCTTCTTGCTGGGTCTTTTGGAACATTTCTTAAACTTGTTGCAGAGATGACTACATGTGCAGAATTAGGTTAGATTCCTAAACACATACATTCTGTTTTACCACTCTTGCTTGCTTGTTGTTGATTTTTCTTGAAAGGGTAATTTATCAATATCTTCACTATTCTGTAATAAAATTTGGGTCTCACAGAGATGAGAATTTGTGAATGAAAAAGTAGATAACTGATCCTATAGTCAGTGGAATCAGGATGTAGTGTTTTCTAATGCAAAAATGGAGTGGGTGGATGGGTGGGTGGAGAAGCACCTATGAGGAGGTTGGGGAGTGAAATGGGTGCTTTCTGAGGGGTAACCCGGAAGGGGAATAATATATGAAATGTGAATAAACAAAATAATCAATAAAAAGGAAAGAATAAATGGAACAGACTTTTCTAAATTTAGTGATAGGGTTACTGCTAGTATTAAAACTACTCAAGAGTTCTGTGTCCCTGCTGACAGATGAGGATGTAGGTGAGTACATATTATTTCTAAATAATATATGGGTGCACCATTTGCTGTTGCCCACTACTGGAAAGCCATGTTCAAGTGTGCCTACTCCAGGAATTTTCATATCACTGTTCCATGACTCACTGTGCCTTGCCCAGGACCACATCTTTCTTACTGGTTTACAGAGAGATAAAAAAAAAATCAGTTACTTTTGGCCTCTCTCTCACTTCTCTAAGCTCCCCATTGTCACTCTCAAGTAGACTCCTCCTCCATCTTGCAGACATAAATATTGGTGAACTCTCAGGGTACTAATTGAAAGCCCTAAGAGAAGTGGGTGTTCTCAAATTACTGGTGACATCACAGGGGATGCCTAGAGCTCTCCAGGATACACTAAAATGTTCAGACAAGGAATTGTGTGTCATGGGGAACAGGCTTTGCCTTCCTGTTAATGCTCTCCCACTACTGAACAGAAGCTGAAGAGCCCATCCTAGGAGACTCTCCTTGGACACAAATGTTGATCACCTCCCTTTCAAAAGCCAGAGATCTCAGTCACTGAGATTTGTCAGTATCAGAACAATGGGAAAGTGGTGTGCTATATTTCCAAATGTGTTAACTGTGGAGAACTGAGACAGGATTGAGAGAAGAACCAGTCCATCAAGTTGGCAGCAGAAGACTTGAGATGTCCACTTTCTTCCTAGACTTTGGCCACATGAACTTGTTAGAAGACAGTTCCAGGGACAACTTCAGCATGTGGACATTTAAGACGGAAGGGATGTTCTCAGGACAGTCTTGCTTGGAGATGATGCCCGTGGACAGGGATCAGGAAAACAAGCTCATTCCTCTGCCCACCCTCCTCAGAAAAAAATTAGATCATGATACTCAAAACTTCAAGTGAGCTATGAAATCTTATGACACTCCTGCTATACCACAAAGATAGCCCCTTCCTCCAAATGTAAAGCCGAGAATTCCTGTCCTCATGGGTACATTTGATGAGACTGTGCCCAGCCCACCAATAGTTCCTCTTCCTGATACTCTTCTACCAGTTCCTCTTCAGCCTCCAGAACACTTTATAAACTGTCCATTTAATCTTCATCTCCCTCCACTGGGATGTGTTCACAGAGACCCAGACTGGCTCAGAGATATTATTACATGTCCTAATTCACCAAGCACTCCTCCCACTACACCCTCTCCACTGATAGCATGCAATGCCACTTGCTCAGTTACAGTCACCACAATCTAGCTCATCCTCCCGTACCTCCTGTACCAGCAAAGTAGAATTCAGGCCCTCACTTATCAAAGTTGTCACCAAAGACTTAAAAACAGGAGCTTTCCCACCTGACACTGTACAGACTGCCTCTGTTTGAAAATGCAGAAACCCTTCAATGTCCTTGGCCACATGTAGTCATTGACGCTGGAAGAGTATTTGCAATAGTTTTAAGTTTATTAAAAATACATACTGTTTTAGTACTTTTTTTTTACAGAAATGCTACTGGTTACATAAGCTTTTAAGAACTGGTAAAATTGTCAGATGACAATGGTGCACACCTCCAATCCCAGCATTGGCAATGCACATGCAGTTGGGTGTCAGGGTCTGAGGTCTTCAGAGCAAGTTCCAGGACATCCAGGGATAAACAGAAAAACTTGTTTCAAAAAGTCAAAACACAAACCAAAAAAAAAAAAAAAAGGAAAAGAAAAGAAAGTAAGAAAGAAAGTAAGAAAAAATTTTGAAATTGTAAAATGCAAAAGCTCTTTACTGTAGCCCTCAGGTGATCAGTAGCATTGCCTGATCAGCGCCTCTGTGCTGCCCAAAGGACAGTATAAAGAATCTGTATTGCACTGTAGACTGCTAAATTAAGCTCAGAATGATTTCTGACTGTACTGAGGAGGGCTAGAGATCATGGGAGTTCTCAAGTCAGAGTGATGTCTATTTTAGGGCAGTGAATTTATGCAGATCTACAAGAAGTGTGATGCTGTTCCTTGTTTTTAACTCTGTGAACATCTTCTAGCTTTGAACTTCATTTGGTTTTTACATCTAGGATAATTATGAATAATGCCCACTGGTCTTAAACTCTTTGAGAACTTGTCTAAAATGTCAGTATTTGCTGCTGAAGACAAACACAGAAAATAGGATGAAATAATAGAATTCACTGGGTCACAGCCTGCAGTACGTCAACAGGGTTCCCAGACCATCTAGGAGAAGGTGAAGACAAGATACAGAAAGGACGGACAGCAAGACAGTATTCTGATCAAGCTGTCAAATTTTATTTTTTACACAAGGCAATTTAAAGGGAAGAAAGCAGGATGTAGGGAGGGGTGAAGGGGAAAAGTCATTGTATTCAGGGAACAATCATAGTGGGCTAGCATCATTTCTCAGTAATAACTTGGCATGATTATTCGATCATGAGGAGGTAAGGTGCAAAGGAGTTGCTATGGTAACCTAACCACAGGTGAGCTTTGTTTGTTCTAGCCCACTCAGGTGAGCTCTGCATGTACTGACCATCTAGCTTACTTGGCTCATCTTTAAGCTAGTACATTTTCTTCTAAAAGCAGCCTAGAGAAAGCAGGCTAGAAATGGCTGAAAGGAGGGGGTTTTGAAATTTAAGTGAGAATGGCTCCTGGCACACTTCTTATTATTTTGTTAAATTATGAACAATTCTACATAACTTGATTATATGAAGTCACATATTTCAATATGATGTGCCTTTTTTTTGCAGTGAATGATGTCTTTAGCCTATTTATTTGCCTATTGTTTGGGGAAGCAAAATTAATATACCATGTATGTACAGTTTATATTGTATATAGGTGAAGATAATGCTAATAACATATATAAATGTAAGTGACGTGAAACCTATAATACAATCTGCTATTTTACTAATTTCTAAGTCTGAAACTAATGTTTCTTATGGCATAAGAACCAAGTGGTATCTGTCTTGTCTTCAAACCTATTAAGTGTCTTTAATCTTGTGTTAACTGAAATTTATAAAACGTTTTTCCAGATTAGTAATATTTAAACAGAAAATGCTTTCAAGGCTTTATTATATTTTTTAATAAGACAGGATAAAACGTAGCCATTTGGATACTCTTGATCAAAGTGATCAAGGTATGCTATGCTGATGGCACACTTGCAGCCATTGTAAAGTAGCCCAAAGCCAAGTTGTTTATCTATAGGTCTGTGTCCTTTTACCTTCGTTGTATCAGAGTTCATGACAAGACTAATAAATCACTTCTATCATAATTTGTTAAAAAAATCAATATAATACCTTTTCTATATATTTCTTCAATTTTATCATATATATTTTTCATGTAAATCTTCAATTTTATCACAAAATGTTTATAATTGCAGTTTCAATTAATTTAGTAAGGATTTTTATGCCTATCATTTCATCTGTATAATTTTGCATGATCTTCGATTTTATCACTTTCTTCCATATAATTCTTGTATTCTATCAGAAATATTTTCCATGTAAATCTTCAATTTCATCAGGGAATGTTTATAATTCCTTTTTCAATTAATTTAATATGTTTTTATGCTTATCATTTTATCTGTATACTTTTCCATGAAAATTGTCAATTTTAACATATTTTTCTATATATTTCCTCTATTTTATCAGAAATATATTCCATGTAAATCTTCCTTTTTATTATAAAATATCTCTTTTTTATTGAATAACAGCTTCATGTGTATTTCCAATGCTAAAACCTTTCCAGGTTTCTCCCCTCCTGGAAAACTCCCAACCCCTCCTCCCACCCCCTGCTTCCAAGTATATGCCTCTGTACCTGATCCACCCCTACCTCCCCCCAACCTCGATTTCTCTTTGTTGTGACATCTATTAAGCCTTCACCTGACAAAGAACCTCTCCTCCCACTGATGCCCAACAAGGCCCTCTGCCACATTTTTGGCTGGACCTCTGTGTACCCCTTGATTGATGGTTTAGTACCTAAAAGACCTGGGGCGTCAGGGTGGCCAAAATCATTGTTCTTCCCATGGGGCTGTAAAGCCCTTTACCTATTCCAGACCGCACTCCAACTCCTCCATTGGGGACCCCACACCCAGACCAATGGTTGACTGCTAGCATCTTTCTCTGTATGTGTAAGGTTCCGGCAGTGTCCCTCCAGAGACAAGCATGGCATGCTCCTTTCAGTATGCACTTCTTGTTGTCCATCCTTCATTTTTCAAGTTATTTAGCAATATTTTCACATGTACCATATTATGTGTATAATTTTCAAGGAAAATTGTGAATTTTAACGTGTTTTTCTATATATCTTTTCAATGTTATCACAGATATTTTACATGTAAATCTCTAATTTTATGAGTAAATATTAATAATTACACTTTGAATTAACTTAAATATATTAGAGGTCTACCATTTTATCTGTATAGTTTTCCAAGTAAATTGTCAGTTTTAAAGTTGTTTTCAATATGTTTCTTCAATTTTATCAGAAATATTTTCTATGTATCTTCACTTTTATCAGGAAATGTTTATACTTCCTTTTTCAATTGCATTATAAATTTTTATTATGTCTACAATTTTATCTATATAATTGGCATGCAAATAATCAATTTCAATTTGTTTTCTATATATTTCTTCAATTTTAAAATTTCAGATCATTTAATCATCTACAGGGGCTAAATGTTGCATATTTGTCACCAACAAGGACACATTCTAAGCTATCATTTGGAAAGACAGGTAAGATGATGTCTCCAAACCACATAGTTATTATTTTCCTCCAATACCAAATATCCCAACATAGATAAGGTATCCTCCTTAGCCTGAAACCTTAGGGAGGAGGAAACTCCCTCTTTGGTTAAGAAAGACGTTTCCAATTGAAAGGGAGCATTTTCTCTGGAATCCAGAGATTTCTGTATTTCTTGATTATGTGGATCAGGGAATCAGTGAACATGGATGTGTGTAAACATGGCTGTGATTATATGTATGCATGTGTAATGTCATGGATCAATGTGTGTCTGTGTTGGTCTCTGTTGTAGAGATTTAGACATATATATCTACTTCCTGTACCATATTGATCTTATTTATGGGAATTGATTATTCTAAAGATTCAAAAAAATATTTTGAACCCCTATGAGAATTTCTAAAAATATCATGGTCCAAATATTCTGAGACTGCTGAGAATCAGTGTTGTCTTTTTCTTTTTTTCTATATTTTTTGTTTAAATTCCAAATGATTTTCCATTTCCTGGTTCCCTCCTCCACATAAGTCCCATAAGCCCTCTTCCCTCTGCCCATTCATCAGTCTAAGCCCTCGCACTTCTCTGTTCTGGTATTCCCCTACAATGCTATATCAAGCCTCTCCAGGAGAAGGGCCTTCTCCTTCCTTCTTCTTGGGAATCATATGATATGTGAGTTGTGTCTTGGGTATTAAGAGTTCCTGGGCTAATATCCACTTATCAGTGATTGCATTCCATGTGTGTTCTTTTGAGAATGTGTTACCTCACTTAGGATGGTATTTTTCTGTTACAACCTTTTGCCTAAAAATTTCATGAATTAATTGCTTTTAATTTTTGGGTAGTATTCCATTGTGTAAATATACCACATTTTCTGTATCGATTCCTCCATTGAGGAATATCTGGGTTCTTTCCAGATTCTGGATATTATAAATAAGGCTGCTATGAACATAGTGGAACATGTGTCCTTATCGCATGCTGGGGAATCCTCTTTGTATATGCCCAGGAGTGTTCTTGAAGGGTCCTGCGGAAGTGTCATGCCCAGTTTTCTGAGGAATCGCCAGACTGATTTCCAGAGTGGTTGTACCATCTTGCAATCCCACCAGCAGTGGATCAGTGATCCTCTTTTTCCACATCCTCACCAACACCGGCTGTCTCCTAAGCATTTAATCTTAGCCATTCTGACTGGTGTGAGGTGAAATCTCAGGGTTGTTTTGATTTGAATTTCCTTAATGACTAATGATGTTGAACATTTCTTAAGGTGCTTCTCAGCCACTCAAAATTCTTCAGGTGAAAATTCTTTGTTTAGCTCTGTACCCCATTTTAATAGGGTTATTTGGTTCTCTGGGGTCTAACTTCTTGAGTTTTTTGAATATATTGGATATTAACCTTCTTTTAGATGTAGAGTTGGTGAACATCTTTTCCCAATTTGTTGGTTGTCATTTTGTTCTTTTGACAGTGTCCTTTGCCATACAGAAACATTGTAAGTTTATGAGATCTCATTTGTCAATTCTTGATCTTAGAACACAAGTTCTTAGTGTTCTGTTCAGGAACTTTTCCTCTGCGTACATGTCCTCAAGGGTCTTCCCCAGTTTCTTTTCTAGTAGTTTTAGTGTGGTTTTACGCGGAGGTTCTTGATCCACTTTGATTTGAGCTTAGTACAAGGAGATAAGAATGGATCAATTCACATTCTTCTGCATGCTGACCTCCAATTGAACCAGAACCATTTGTTGAAAAGGCTATCTTTTTTTCCACTGGATGTTTTCCACTTGTTTAAGGAGGTGTTAGACCCATTGCTTTGACTAAGACTGTTGACAAAGTAAATATGTTTCTCTTCTCTGGCAGCTATTATGATTTTTAAATTTGCTAGTCTAAAGATGATCCACACAGACAGCATCAGCAGAAAGACTCATTAAAATGTTGGTCACCCTCGAACCTGGGGTGAAGTTAACAAATCTATTTTCTTCAGAAATTTACATGACAGCATATGAAATTGCATAAAAATGGGAATGTGGAAGAACTTGCTGTGATACCATTCTTGTTTCCCTAGATGAAAACAGAAGATCTAAATTTCACAAAGCTCCAATCATTGGTGCTGTCTGGTTTCTGTGTGGTGCCCACTTCTCATTAGCCCATTTCTACTTAAATTTGTCCTTTGTTTTGAAGGGTACAAAATTGTTTCATTCACTATTCTTATTTTTCTATAATTATATAATTACAACCATTATCTTTATCTCACTGAGGAACATCCAATTTACCCTTGCTTGATTTATTCACTCTATTAAAATTTTGGCAGTTCAATAGTCTAAACCTGAGATAGCCTTAAATCTGAATTGAAATCAGATAAAAAATAGATATTTTAAAGTGTTTATGAGACAAACCAGGAGGCCTAAACCATACAAAAATGTATAGATAATACTCAAGAAAGATGAGAGTTATTATTCAATATTAATTCTTTTCTTCATATATTATATAATAATTATTGTAAACCCCTTCTTTTTGTGACTAGAAAACTACATATATACAGTTTTGTCAACTTTTTTGGTCTTTTTTGACATTAATCGTTTTTACATAGGCTTGAGAAAATGTATAAACTTGTATATCTTAAACTAAAGAAAATCACCCTTCCTGGTTATCTGTCATTCATCATTTCAATCCCTTTTTCACTACTCTTTTTATTTACCTAATCATCTTTCTACAGTTCTCATCATTTGTCTTTCATTATGCTCTCTATTCTTTTCCTATCCTTCCTCTCTTTCGTTTCTAACACCGGTTTGCTGTTCCCTCTATCCCCCTTTCCTTCCTTCCTTCCTATTTTCCTTCCTTCCCTCCTTCCTTCATTTCTTTGTTACCTCTTCATTCCACATTTCTTTTCTTTTACTTGACAGATAATATTTATTTTGTAGAAATGCATCTCAACTATGATTATAAGACATTCTGAGCACTTTATTATGGTATGCACATTAGGCAACACTTATAGCTAGTAGTTTTTTACCATCATATTGCAGAAGCCTGTAACTATTCTCAGGATGAAATTATAAGAAACTGTGATCTCCATGAAGGGATATAATACTGTTTAAAAACATTGAAAACTGGAGAGTTTCATGTATCTATGTTTTCTGTTCTTTTCATCTTGCCTTAATAAAACACACCCTGCATGTGTTTGTTTATTGGTGAATTATTTTTAACATTGAAGTACTTCACTGAGCCTTGGTCTTGATGTTTTCAGAAGTTCCCAAGATCAAGGGTGCAAAACCACCAAGCTATCCTTTTCCAGGTATAAGCAGTCCTCCATGATTAAAATTTTCCGAATTTTAGGGGGGGAAGAGTGGGTTCCTCATGGGATAATTTTAATATAAATGGGGGCTAAAATGTAAAGGTTCCATGATATTGAGGGAGATTGTGTGCTCTTTTTAACTAAGAGAGGAAGCCAATCTGTAAAAAGTAAAGAATTGCTGGAAGGGAGAGTCTTAAGGTAGTAGATGCAGGAAAGCATATTTCCCATTTGTCCTCTCAAAATTTAAGCAAGAAACAATGAATTATATATTGTTGAGACTACATAGAGACACAACCCTCAAATGGATTGCAGTGCAGATTGACCCAGGTTATAATGAGGGATCACTGAAGAGAGATTTCTAATCTGTTTGGGAGAGTTGTCTATTCTCAAGTAAGACCAAAAAGACTATTAGATTGCTAAGATGTGCACAGCACTAGGATAGAAAATTGAATTTCATCATATGCTTCTGGATCATTTTTTCTTGAACACCCTGCCTAAGATCACTGTGAACTAATTCCTTGTTTCTGTCAATGCATTTATTCGCTCCTTCTGTCTATCTTTTGCTGGTTTCCAAAAGTGTTCTCTGTCTTTATCTTGGAATGTAATCCAAACAGCTAATCATCACTCAATACCATCCTACATTTCCCTTTCTTTGGGTTGATGACATAATATAGTTCAGATCAAGGAAGTGTGTAATAGGAAGCACACTGAAATTGTGGAAAAAGCCCTTGAAATTCAAATGATGGGAAATAAAAACTATAAATAAAGTCAAGTGATTTCTCCATCAATATAACTCATATGAGAGTGTTGGAATAGAAATATTCTTTCAAAGTTGAAATATAAATTTCTACTGTACATCAAATATGTGACTGAAAAACAACTATTCTCTAGATATACCTGATTTTAAAATTTTCCTTCACATGATAGTAATAATGAAATCCATACATTGATAAGGAAAAATGGTACTTGGTCTTCATATGGGTCCCCAAGCATCTGGAATATTTCTTGTTCTTGAATCTGTTGCCTTCCTGTTGATCACACTTCCATAAGTGGCTCACCTTATCTGGCCTCAGTAAGATAGTTGTCCTGTGACTTGAGTACCAGATCTTACATTGTTTGGAAGGTATATATAATATTATAAACTATCTGATTTGAACTACAGATTTCTATTCCTCATTACCTTTTTTCTTCCTTTCATAATAACATTCTTCTGCTAATATTTATTTTTAATATATACTTTATTTTTGGAAGATCTGTGATTTTCTTTTGTTTCTTCCCCCACTTTTTAACTTTATTTATTTATTTTTTTTACACTCCATATTTTATTCCCCACTCCTATCCACCTTCTGACTGTTCCACATTCCACACCACCTCCTGATGACAAACACCTTGGGGCTTCCAGTCACTTTAGAGTTAGTTGCAACATGTCATTACCCGGCTATACCCTGCTGTGTGTGTTTGTGTGTGTGTGTGTGTGTGTGTGTGTGTGTGCATGTGTTGAGGGCCTCAAAGCAGCTGGTGTTTTCTGTGGTGCCTATTCTGTGGTGCAGTGTTTCAGGGATCACAGGGGTCCAGATTTATTGAGAGTGCTGGTCTCCTTATGGGGTCGCCCTTCTCCTCAGCTTCTTTCAGCCTTACCTATTTCAACAGCAGGGATCAGCTGCTTCTGTCCATTGGTCGGGTTCAAATTTTTGGATGTGACTCTTTCAGCTGCTTGTCGGGTCTTCTGAAGTGCGGTCATACTTGATCCCTTTTTGTGAGTGCATCATAGCCTTAGAAATAGTGTCAGGCCTTGGGACCTCACTTTGGGCTGGATCCTACTCTGAGCCTGTCACTGGATCTTAATTTCCTCAAAATTCTTTCCATTTCCATCCCTGTAATACTTTCAGACAGGAACACTTATGGGCCAGAGTTGTGACTGTTGTATGGGGACCCTCTCCCTCATTTGATGCCTTATCTTCCTGCTATAGTTGGGCTCTATAAGTTCGCTCTCTTTACTGTCAGTAATTTCATCTAAGGTCTCTCCCTTTGTGTCCTGAGAATCTCTCATCTCAAAAGTTTGTGGTGCATTCTGGAGGGTCCCACCAACCTCCAACCACTTGAAGTTGCCTGTATCCCTTCATTCTACTGGCTCTCAGGGCTTCAGTCCTTTTCCCTCACCCAAACAAGATCAGACCACTCCCCCCAACTCCCCTGCTGTGGCCACTTTATTTCTCAGGCCCCTCCATCATTCCCCACATGTGACTGCTTTTTTCTCCCACTGATGTAAGACTGAGATTGGGCCCTTCAGCTTGTTGGCCTTTTTGAGTTCTGTAGACTCAAAAAATCATGTAGCCTTTTATTACCTTTATTACCTGCTTATCTGTGCATTTTCTATATTTCTTTCAGTGAGTTATTGATATCCTCCTTAAAGGGCTCTATTCTTTTCATGAAATAGGGTTTTAGGACAGATTTCTAACTTTCAGATGTGTTTTATTCGGGGCTTGCTATGGTGGGAGAATTGGTTTTCCTTGATGCCAATATATTTTGGCTTCTGTTGCTATGGTCTTAATTTGCCTATTACCATCTGGATGTCTTTGGTGTTTGTTGGTCTGGATGAGTGTCTGGAATCTGATTTTTTTGACCCTGGGTTGCTTCACTTCTCCTGGTAGGCCTGCAGCCATGACTGTAGAAGACCACCTGTGGGACTAACCAACTGGGAGCTCTTCACCAGGACAGAGATCTACTGATCTGTTTCCTTGGCTGCAGTAGATCTCCTTGGAGGCCTTCATACTCTTGTGTCTTTACTGGAACAGTCAAACTGTAGTCTAACTGCTCTGGGAGCAGCTGACCCTCAATTCTCTGAGTGCAGTTGATCCTCAACTGCTCTGAGAGCATTGAGTCCTCTAGGATTGGTTAGAATATGGCGCCTTCATGGTAGTTAACTAGCTAGGAGTCTGCCCCAGAAGAAAGGAAAAGATGGGGTGGCAGCGGCGGCGGTGGCAGCAGTGGCTGGTCCAGCTGAAGGGCCATCAGCAGTGGAACCAAGGCGACACAGAGTCCAGTTAGGCCCTGCACCCACGACCACTGACCTTCACTGACCAGCCGGGCGGCAAGCAGCTGCAGTTCTGCGGAGCCTTTCACTGCACGGAAACCACTTCAGAATTCGGCTTCCCGCCAGTCAGGAGAGACTCACCTCCATCTTGATTTCAGACTCCACAGATCGGACAGACTGAGGAACACAAATATAATCCGAGGCCAACACCGCAGGGGTCTGAGCCCGACGAGCGTTGGCCTGCACCCAGGCCCTGGGCTGTTCGGGTGGCCATCGGGGTGCCAACCCAGCCAGGAGGTTTTTTTTCCCTGGCCAGCGCACGCGCCGCCATATTGCCTACAGGACCCAGAGTGCTCGGGAGGGCAGAGACAGCTAACAAGCATAGCCTGAGGCTAACAAAACGGGGGTCTAGGCCCCAAAAGGCACAGGAATGACCCCAAGAACTGGGCGGCTTGGTGGGCCATCTGTGTGTCAACCCGCCCAGGAGGTTGATAGCACAACAGACTCTCCCGGTGCTTTCGGGGAGCGCGGACGCGCACACCGGCCATCCGGGTCACCTGGCAGACCCAATTAACAGTCATAGCCCTAGGGGAACTTTGCTCGGACCTTGGCCTCCCAGGCTTTTGCCTGGACTCAGGGCCTGGGCAACCAGGCTAACCTTGTGTGTGCCAGCCCGGTTGGGGAATCGGCTGCCCAGTGGAGTGAGCGGAACACAGGGGAGGATACAGCAGCATACACCTTCGGCGCTCCCTGGGGGTGCACACGGGTTCCATCTGGTCCACAGACACAATCTGGGGCAAGGCCTCAGGCAGAAGCCCTCAGCTCAACTTTCTCCGCTTCAGATCAGCCTGGGCGGCCGCACCACATCTCCAGGTCCCTCAAGAGGCTAGCGGGGGCTTCCGGGCGGCCAGCTGGGAGAAGTCTGCGTGCTCCGGTAAATCCTGTGGGACCCAACGGGAGCCTTCAGGTGCCTGCTTCGGGATCTGAACAGCCTGGACAGCAGCACCCTGTCTACAGGCAGTGCAGGGTGTAAGCTGTGCACCAGAGGCCAACAGGGAAGGGGCAGCTTGCACTGGTGAGTCCAACACTGACAAGACCAAGTAACACCAGTGAGAGCTAGATGGCAAAAGGCAAACGCAGGAACGTCACTAACAGAAATCAAGGCAATATGGCAACATCTGAACCCAATTCTCCTCTACCAGCATGTCCTGGATACCCCATCACACCAGTAAAACAAGATTTGGATCTAAAATCACTGGTCATGATGCTGGTACAGGAACACATGAAGGACATACTTAAAGAAATTCAGGAGAAAATGGATCAAAAGTTAGAAGCCCTTGCAAGGGAAACACAAAAATCATTGAAAGAAATCCAGGAGAATACAAAAGCCAACAAGGAGGAAATGCAAAAAACACTTAAAGAAATACAGGAGAACTTTGGTAAACAGGCTGAGGTCATGAAAGACGAAACACAAAAATCTCTTAAAGAAAAACAGGAGAACTTTGGTCAACAGGCTGAGGTCATGAAAGAGAAAACACAAAAATCTCTTAAAGAATTACAGGAAAGCACAAACAAGCAAGTGAAGGAGCTAAGCAAAACCATCCAGGATCTAAAATCAGAAGTAGAAACAACTAAGAAAACTCAAAAGGAGACAACTTGGAGATAGAAAGCCTTGGGAAGAAATCAGGGGACAGAGATGCAAATATCAACAACAGAATACAAGAAATAGAAGAAAGAATCTCAGATGCTGAAGATTCCATAGAAACCATGGACTCAACAGTTAAAGAAAATGCAAAATGCAAAAAGCTTGTAACCCAAAATATCCAGGAAATCCAGGACACAATGAGAAGACCAAACCTAAGGATTATAGGCATAGATGAGAGTGAAGATTTACAACTTAAAGGGCCAGCAAATATCTTCAATAAAATTATGGAAGAAAACTTCCCTAACCTAAAGAGAGAGATGCCTATGAATATACAAGAAGCCTACAGAACTCCAAACAGACTGGACCAGAACAGAAATACTTCCCGTCACATAATAATCAAAACACCAAATGTTCTAAACAAAGAAAGAATATTAAAGGCAGTAAGAGAAAAAGGCCAAGTAACATATAAAGGAAGACCTATCAGAATCACAGCAGAATTTTCACCTGAGACTATGAAGGCTAGAAGGTCCTGGGCAGAACTCATGCAGACTCTAAGAGAACACAAATGCCAACCAAAACTACTATATCCAGCAAAACTCTCAATCACCATAGATGGAGAAACTAAGATATTTCACGACAAAACCAAGTTTACCCAATATCTATCCACAAACCCAGCCCTAAAAAGGATAATAGGAGGACAACACCAATACAAGGAGGGAAACTTCACCCTGGAAAAAGCAAGATAGTAACCTTTCATCAAACCCAAAAGAAGTTAAGAAATCAAATTTAAAAAATAACGTCAAAAATGATAGGAAGTAACAATCACTATTCCTTAATATCTCTTAACATCAATGGACTTAATGCCCCAATAAAAAGACACAGACTAACTGACTGGATACGTAAACAGGACCCTACATTTTGCTGCTTACAGGAAACACACCTCAGGGACAAAGACAAAAACTACCTTAGAGTAAAAGGCTGGAAGACAATTTTACAAGCAAATGATCTCAGGAAACAAGCTGGAGTAGCCATTTTAATATCAGATAAAATTGACTTTCAACCCAAAGTCATCAAAAGAGACTCTGAGGGACACTTCTTGCTGGTAAAAGGAAAAATACAACAAGAAGAACTCTCAATCCTGAACATCTATGCTCCAAATGCAAGGGCACCCTCTTTCATAAAAGAAACTTTATTAAAACTCAAAGCACACATTGCACCTAAAACAATAATTGTGGGTGACGTCAACACTGCACTATCCTCAATGGACCGATCAGGAAAACAGAAACTAAACAAGGACACAATGAAACTAATTGAAGCTTTGGACCAATTAGATTTAACAGATATATATAGAACATTCTATCCAAAAACAAAAGAATATACCTTTTTTTCAGCACCTCATGGTACCTTCTCCAAAATCGACCATATAATTGGTCACAAGACAGACCTCAACAAATATAAGAAGATAGAACTAATCCCATGCCTTCTATCTGATCACTATGGAGTAAAAGTGGTCTTCAATAGCAACAAAAACAATAGAAAACCCACATACACGTGGAAATTGAACAATACTCTACTCAATGATACCTTGGTCAAGGAAGAGATAAAGAAAGAAATCAAAGACTTTTTAGAACACAATGAAAATGAAAACACAACATACCCAAATCTATGGGAAACAATGAAAGCAGTGCTAAGAGGAAAATTCATAGCCCTGAGTGCCTCCAAAAAGAAAATGGAGAGAGCATACATTACCAGCTTAATGACACACCTGAAAGCCCTAGAACAAAAAGAAGCTATTTCACCCAGGAGGAGTAGAAGGCAGGAAATCATCAAACTCAGGGCCGAAATCAATCAAGTAGAAACAAAGAGAACCATACAAAAAATCAACAAAACCAGGAGCTGGTTCTTTGAGAAAATCAACAAGATAGATAAACCCTTAGCCAGACTGACCAAAGGGCACAGAGAAAGTATCCAAATTAACAAACTTAGAAATGAAAAGGGAGATATAACAACGGAAACTGAGGAAATGCAAAAAATCATTAGATCCTACTACAAGAGCCTGTACTCAACACAACTGGAGAATCTGGAGGAAATGGACAATTTCCTTGACAGATACCAAATACCAAAATTAAATCAGGACCAACTAGACCATCTAAACAGTCCCATAAAGCCTAAAGAAATAGAAGGAGTCATAGAAAGTCTTCCAACCAAAAAAAGCACAGGACCAGATGGTTTCAGTGCAGAATTCTACCAGACCTTCAAAGAAGAGTTAACACCAATACTCTTCAAACTATTCCACAAAATAGAAACAGAAGGAACACTACCCAATTCCTTCTACGAAGCCACAATTACGCTGATACCAAAGCCACAAAAAGATCCAACAAAGAAAGAGAACTTCAGACCAATTTCCCTTATGAACATCGATGCAAAAATACTCAATAAAATTCTTGCCAACCGAATCCAAGAACACATCAAAACGATCATCCACCATGATCAAGTAGGCTTTATCCCGGTAATGCAGGGTTGGTTCAATATACGGAAAACCATCAATACAATCCACTACATAAACAAACTCAAAGAACAAAACCACATGGTCATTTCATTGGATGCTGAAAAAGCAATTGACAAAATTCAGCATCCTTTCATGCTTAAAGTCTTGGAGAGAACAGGAATTCAAGACCCATACCTAAACATAGTAAAAGCAATATAGAGCAAACCGGTAGCCAGCATCAAACTAAATGGAGAGAAACTTGAAGCAATCCCACTGAAATCAGGGACCAGACAAGGCTGCCCCCTTTCTCCTTATCTTTTCAACATTGTACTTGAGGTACTAGCTCAGGCAATTCGACAACATAAAGAGATCAAAGGGATACAAATTGGAAAGGAGGAAGTCAAACTATCATTATTTGCAGAAGACATGATCGTCTACCTAAGTGACCCAAAAAACTCCACTAGAGAGCTCCTACAGCTGATAAAAAACTTCAGCAAAGTGGCAGGTTATAAAATCAACTCAAGCAAATCAGTGGCCTTCCTATACTCAAAGGATAAGCAGGCTGAGAAAGAAATTAGGGAAATGACCCCCTTCACAATAGCCACAAACAGTATAAAGTATCTAGGGGTGACTCTTACCAAACATGTGAAAGATCTGTATGACAAGAACTTCAAGACTCTGAAGAAGGAAATGGAAGAAGACCTCAAAAAATGGGAAAACCTCCCATGCTCATGGATCGGTAGAATCAATATAGTTAAAATGGCCATTTTGCCAAAAGCAATATACAGATTCAATGCAATACCCATTAAAATCCCAACTCAATTCTTCACAGAGTTAGAAAGAGCAATTATCAAATTCATCTGGAACAACAAAAAACCCAGGATAGCTAAAACTATTCTCAGCAACAAAAGAAAATCTGGGGGAATCAGTATCCCTGACCTCAAGCAATACTACAGAGCAATAGTGTTAAAAACTGCATGGTATTGGTACAGTGACAGGCAGGAGGATCAATGGAACAGGATTAAAGATCCAGAAATGAACCCACACACCTATGGCCACTTGATCCTCGACAAAGAGGCTGAAAACATCCAATGGAAAAAAGATAGCCTTTTCAACAAATGGTGCTGGTTCAACTGGAGGTCAGCATGCAGAAGAATGGGAAATGATTCATCCTTGTCTCCTTGTACTAAGCTCAAATCCAAATGGATCAAGGACCTCCACATAAAGCCAGACACTCTGAAGCTAATAGAAAAGAAACTGGGGAAGACCCTTGAGAATATCGGTACAGGGAGAAAGTTTCTGAACAGAACACCAATAGCGTATGCTCTAAGAGCAAGAATTGACAAATGGGACCTCATAAGGTTACAGAGTTTCTGTAAGGCAAAGGACACCATCAAGAGGACAAATCGGCAACCAACAAATTGGGAAAAGATCTTCACCAATCCTACATCAGATAGAGGGCTAATATCCAATATATATAAAGAACTCAAGAAGTTAGACTCCAGAAAACCGAACAGCCCTATTAAAAAATGGGGTACAGAGTTAAACAAAGAATTCTCACCTGAAGAACTTCGGATGGCAGAGAAGCATCTTAAAAAATGCTCAACTTCATTAGTCATTAGGGAAATGCAAATCAAAACAACCCTAAGATTTCATCTTACACCAGTCAGAATGGCTAAGATTAAAAATTCAGGAGACAGCAGGTGTTGGAGAGGTTGTGGAGAAAGAGGAACACTCCTCCACTGCTAGTGGAGTTGCAAATTGGTACAACCACTCTGGAAAGCAGTCTGGCAGTTCCTCCGAAAACTGGGCACCTCACTTCCAGAAGATCCTGCTATACCACTCCTGGGCATATACGCAGAGGATTCCCCACCATGTAATAAGGATACATGCTCTACTATGTTCATAGCAGCCCTATTTATAATTGCCAGATGCTGGAAAGAACCCAGGTATCCCTCAACAGAAGAGTGGATGCAAAAAATGTGGTATATCTACACAATTGAGTACTATTCAGCCATTAGAAACAATGAATTCATGAAATTCTTAGGCAAATGGATGGAGCTAGAGAACATCATACTAAGTGAGGTAACCCAGACTCAAAAGGTGAATCATGGTATGCACTCACTAATAAGTGGTTATTAACCTAGAAAGCTGGAATACCCAAAACATAATCCACACATCAAATGAGATACAAGAAGAAAGGAGGAGTGGTCCCTGGTTCTGGAAAGACTCAGTGAAACAGTATTCGGCAAAACCAGAACGGGGAACTGGGAAGGGGTGGGAGGGAGGACAGGGGAAGAGAAGGGGGCTTACGGGACTTTTGGGGAGTGGGGGGCTAGAAAAGGGGAAATCATTTGAAGTGTAAATAAATTATATCGAATAAAAAAAATTAAAAAAAAAAACTCAGGAGACAGCAGGTGTTGGTGAGGATGTGGAGAAAGAGAAACACTCCTCCACTGCTGGTGGGGTTGCAAATTGGTTCAACCACTCTGGGAATCAGTCTGGCGGTTCCTCCAAAAACTGGGCATGTCACTTCCGGAGGATCCTGCTATTCCACTCCTGGGCATATACCTAGAGGATTCTCCAGCATGTAATAAGGATATATGCTCCACTATGTTCATAACAGCCCTATTTATAATAGCCAGAAGCTGGAAAGAACCCAGCTATCCCTCAACAGAAAAATGGATGCAAAAAATGGAGTACTATTCAGCCATTAGAAACAATGAATTCATGAAATTCTTAGGCAAATGGATGGAGCTGGAGAACATCATACTAAGTGAGGTAACCCAGACTCAAAAGGTGAATCATGGTATGCACTCACTAATAAGTGGTTATTAACCTAGAAAACTGGAATACCCAAAACATAATCCACACATCAAATGAGATACAAGAAGAAAGGAGGAGTGGTCCCTGGTTCTGGAAAGACTCAGTGAAACAGTATTCGGCAAAACCAGAACGGGGAACTGGGAAGGGGTGGGAGGGAGGACAGGGGAAGAGAAGGGGGCTTACGGGACTTTTGGGGAGTGGGGGGCTAGAAAAGGGGAAATCATTTGAAATGTAAATAAATTATATCGAATAAAAAAAATTAAAAAAAAAACTCAGGAGACAGCAGTTGTTGGTGAGGATGCGGAGAAAGAGAAACACTCCTCCACTGCTGGTGGGGTTGCAAATTGGTTCAACCACTCTGGGAATCAGTCTGGCGGTTCCTCCAAAAACTGGGCACGTCACTTCCGGAGGATCCTGCTATTCCACTCCTGGGCATATACCTAGAGGATTCTCCAGCATGTAATAAGGATATATGCTCTACTATGTTCATAACAGCCCTATTTATAATAGCCAGAAGCTGGAAAGAACCCAGGTATCCCTCAACAGAAAAATGGATGCAAAAAATGGAGTACTATTCAGCCATTAGAAACAATGAATTCATGAAATTCTTAGGCAAATGGATGGAGCTGGAGAACATCATACTAAGTGAGGTAACCCAGTCTTAAAAGATCAATCATGGTATGCACTCACTAATAAGTGGATATTAGCCTGGAAAACTGGAATACCCAAAACATAATCTACACATCATATGAGGTACAAGAAGAATGGAGGAGTGGCCCCTGGTTCTGGAATGACTCAGTGTAGCAGTATAAGGCAAAACCAGAACAGGGAAGTGGGAACGGGTGGGTGATAGAACAAGGGGGAGGGAAGGGGCTTATGTGACTTTCGGGGAGTGGGGGACCAGAAAAGGGGAAATCATTTGAAATGTAAATAAAAAATATATCGAATAAAAAAAAGAAAGAAAGGAAAAGATGGAAGAGGTGGAAAGGATAGAAGGGGAGTGGTATTCGGGAAGGCAGGAGTTTTGGTGGCTGATGGTTCCCAAGTCCTCTAAGCTCCCAGAAGCAACTATGGGTCTCCAGCAGGGGGGGCAGTTTTCACCCTACTCAAGTGCAGGGGTTCCTCTGGTATGGGCCAGGATTTAGAGTCTTCAATGCAGCAGACCAGGTAACAGTCTGTCCCAGCAGAAAGGACATATACTTTACTTTTTATAAAATGTAATTTTACAATTCCTAATTCCTCTCCACTGTACACTAACTCTGATATATTCCTTTGCATTCTTCTGAATTCTGTAGCAGTAGTATAATTCTGTTTTAAACATTTATTGATGCTTTTAAATTGTACATCACATACCCCAATTTCACTTGCTTCCCTATTCCCTCATACCAATCCTCCATATTTGCAATGCACCCCAGATAATCTTATTGTAGAAGCTGTAGTGTGTTCTATGTCACAGTGTGCCTCACAGTGTACCGTATGTCCACTTTTCACATTGTAATGAATCATTCATCTGTTCAGAAATCTCTGACTTCTGCTACACTATTAGAATATTTGTTCAGTCTGTAATGGCTTGGGTGCTCTGACACAGTTCCTGCTGCTGGAGAATCCCCAGGCCATTGATATCCATGATTCCCATGTGAGATCCTTGTTGTGGTTGCCTTATAGCTGATCAGCTAACTCTTATATATTACTTTAAGTCTTTTTTCTAGGGAATATATTCCTTATACCATTACTCAGAACTAATCAGGCCATAATAAACAGATGCTCTTCTCAGGAATGAGTTATGGAGTTGGTCATGAGACTGTCGAGGACAAGATTCAGACTTTCCACTTGCCTTAAAGGGATGGGAAATAATCTAGACAGCATAACCACAAATGCAATAAAGGCCTAATGATCTTTTGTAAAAAAATAGTTCATTGCCAGACCTGTCCTTATATTTGGAGTCATGAGAAATATGTACTCTATGGTCCAATGACAATTGCATTAAATTAGCCAGCGTGAACTTGGGAATATCAAGGATAAAGAGTCAAAGTGTTCTTAAGAAGAAAATGTATGAGTAGGAAAAGAAGGAATCTATAGAAACAAAGTAAATGATAGAGAGGTTTATTTTATAGGAGATTTAACTAGTATTTGAAGAAGAATAAATGAGATTATGGAAATGCTAGAATGAGGAAACAAAGATTGGAAAATTAAAAGATGACATAGAAGCATGAAAAAAGTTAGTACTTTGTTTTTCTATCTACTTGAAGAAATGGAGAGGATAATGTGTACAGAGCTATTAGAGAGAGCTAACTACTTTACTTGCATACATGGTTAAATTTGTGAGATTATTTTTTGGTCTTTCAAGACAGGGTTTCTCTGAAACTCAAGCCCTGGCTGTCCTGGAACTTACTCTGTAGAAGAGGCTAGCCTTCCTCTGCCTCCCAACTCTTGCACCACCACTGCCCAGGTAAGAAAATGTCTTAAACCTAGTAGTGTATGGTCTTTCTGTACTTACATGAAAATAGATACTAAAGACTGCATTGTGCTGTACCAGGAAAATAGAGCAGGAGATTCCAGCTATCCATGATGAACAGGCTGTGTAAAAACTGTAAGGATGTGCTTAGGCTTCATATTTACTTTCTGCTCTAAGGAAGCAGAAGTTGGGACTATTGATGCACAACTTAAAATTTATACACATTTAAGAATTTGCAAAAATAATAACAATGATCTCAGCCTTGATGGTGTAATAAAAATAATAAAATACTAGGTTTAGTCTCTCTGGTCAAAAAGAAGAAGGAAGAATGATGAGAATCCTCAGTTAACAGAAAGAATACCTGAACTTACATCTTGCAGCTATTATTGACAGGGTTATTATTGAATCCACATCTGACCCAGTCCCACCTTTCTGAGAACCCTCTTCACACTGAGGCTGGACCTTGGCAAATATTTGAACCTCAGTGGTACTCTTCTTCTATATCCTGATGTTGCCTTCTCTCAGTAAGTCCTCTAGCTTTGGATATGCAGGACTTTCCCTTTAATCCACTACAGCAGTTCATTGAAGTGGTAGATAATGTGATGGGTCAGTTCAAAGCCCTGGTTATGGGACTGGGAGGTTTGTCTGTGCACCAGCTTTTTCTTCCCCATACCAATAGGGCAAGTTCTCCAACAATGCCCCAGCTAGCTCATCCAAGGCAACAGATGGAAAGAGAAAAGCCCAATCTGTTCACATTCCCTCCTGAATGGCTCACATGTACACCTAGTGTTGGGTTCAGCTATAATGTACTTCCCAGATTATTTTCAGGGCCACTCTCCTGAGTGCTGCAGCAGCAAAATGACTGAGTCTGCTCTGCCAATCTCACGCCCTCAGGAGCTGGCTCATTCAACCTGACTATAACCTGGACCAGCTTTACTTTGCTGACCAGACAAGATTCAAAGACTACACACTCAAGTGTTGCAAATGGTGAAATGTTGTGCCAGCTCTCCTAAACTCATGACCATTGGGCAAGCATTTTTGGGTGCTTGTATTCTGTACAATTGGGTTTTATATATTCAGGCAATATCTCTTCTTTCTGGGATCACTGTCAAGGTAAAAGACGAGTTATACTCTCATAATAAAACGTAACTAGTTTAGCATTAACAAAGAATATCAACATTTGAAAGGATGATTTTCAATAGGAAATACAATTTAAAATAAAAACATATTTCAGGTATAGAATTATAAACTATAAAATAGATATAAGAGTAATTTATCTAAGTTGCCAAATATGATAGATTAAATGCTATAAGTACATATAACACCTAACAATTTACATAATTATCATAATTATGTTCAACATATATATAACAGTAAAAGCCTTTTTTAATTAGACAAAACGAGGATTTATGGATATGTGTATTATGTTATTGGGTTCCCCAGAATTATTTGCACAAGAATGCCCATGTCTCCATGTGTCCCCACTGTGGAACTCTTCCCCATGTTGGTTCTCTGTTTGGTAAATAAAGTTGCCAGCAGTCAGTGGCTGTGCTGAGATGACAGAAATGTGACTTCAGAATTCCCATGTGAAGGACCAAGGGGAGAAGAAGAAGCAGATCTGCCATGTTGGGAGAGGAGAGATGCCATGCCTGCAAAGGTGCAGGACAGAGATTATAGCTGTCATATAGAGGCAGGGAGAGAGCATCCCCAAAAGGGCTGCATGACTAGGTCTGGGGAAGTGAAATTGAAATATAGAATTTAGCAAGTAATAATTTAGGAATATTGTGAAAGGGCTGTAGAGATTAGAAAGTGACAGTACCATTGAGCTGGTTAAGACATATCAAAATGTAAACTTTCTGTGTATGTTCATCTATCTTTCATTCAGGGTCCAAGAACATTGGGGTGGGCAGCAAGGAACACACTACTACTGGGATCAACTTGATTATTTAACTAGGGCCTTCTACAAACTTCCCCCACTTCCATAGATAACAAGAATGGAAGGGTGGGGTGAAGACATCTTTACTTCAACCACAACACCCCTCATCAGTCCTGTTCTCCAAACTGCTGAAGCTGTAGAAGAACAGAAAAGATCTTCTGCTCTAATGCAGTTCTAAACCATGCTGCCCTGGTGGTATTAAGTCGATTTTGCACAGCCCTCAGACAACATGACTCAGAGCAGAAGCTCAAGCATGGGACTTCAGACTGGATTTGGGTGGGGAAAGACCTATTCTGCTGCAGGATCACAGACTTAGACATAATTCTCTATGCCAGCACAGACCAGGATAACACCATGGCATTAGTCACTGACTGTTCCTCATTATCAAGTAGTTTCCAGATCAGCATGTTTTCACTGGGCATACATCCTTCTTCTCTTTTACCTTCTTCATGTCTTTAATACTTACTTTTTCATCTTAGAAGAAGCTGAAGAACATAGGTATCTATGATCATCTTATAAGTTGTCTCAGGAGTTCTATACCTATCCTTGAAGTGTTACATACACAGGAGTTAACATGGGCATGATCTCCCCATGTTACCCTCAGAGGTGCCATATTGATGATCAACTCAGGCTTGCTAACCAACAATATACCATGGTGACTGAATAGAGCTATCCTGGGGCTCACTGTCTGTGATACAAGGCAACGGGCTGGAGTAGGCTTAAGTATTGCCTGCTCCCTCCACTGAACACATAGCACAAGACTGGAAAATTTAAACAGCTAACTCCCTATACAGGCCCCAGAGTGGTTGTCATTTTGGGCTTTTACTCTGTCCTTGCTGATTGGTTCCAGGTGGAAATTTTCTCATTGTGTGCTTCTTATTCATTAACATTTTTAATATGATATTTTTATAAGTGCGTGTGCATGCACACACACACATATGTATATATTTACACAATATATTCAGACATATATACACATATGTACATATTGGCATATATGTATATAATTATAATTCAGTATTTTGTTTCTCATGGAAGAATGCATGTACCTTTCCTAATATAAAAGGGGATACAGAATTCATAATAGCGGTTACTATAATTTACTGATGTAAGGGTACCTTCTGGATAGCTAAATCTCTGAAGAAAACTAAGACATAAGGTGGTTCTATAATATTTTATATATTTCATGATTTTATCTGAAGTTGATTAATGAACACCAGACATTTTACTTCATAAATGAGCATCATACCAATGTGATGCACAGATTAAATTGTGTCTAATCTATATAAAATTTAGCTATATTTTATTCAATAGTAGAAGTTTTGTTTCCCTAGTGGTTAACACAAGGTGAAGTTTCCTTAGTTCCAGGAAAGACATCCACAAACTCAGAATATCTAGAGGTTATATTTACTTTATGACTGTATAAGAAGTTCATGACAACTGAATCATAATGAAACTATTTCATCTCTACAACATTTCCTCCAACCTGTATACCCTCGTTTCATTTCATATGTGTGTCCAATGTAACTTTTAAAATCCTGCTTCGGAATCTAATCTATGTTAAGGAATATGAGATTAAAAATTATTTTGAAATGGAGAGAGTACTTGCAGTTTTTTGTGTGTCAACTTGACACAGTCTGGAGTTATCACAGAGAAAGGAGATTCAGTTGTTGAAGTGTCTCCATGAGATCCAGCTGCGGGGCATTTTTCTAATTAGTGATCAAGGGTGGGGGAGGGACCAGCCCCTTGTGTGTGGTGCCATCCCTGGACTGGTAGTCTTGGGTTCTATAAGAAAGCAAGCTGATCAAGCCAAGAGAAGCAAGCCAGTAAGGAATATTCATAGCCTCTGCATCAGCTCCTGATTCCTGACCTGCTTGAATTCCTGTCCTAACTTCCTTTAGTGATGAACAACTGTGGAAATGTAAGTTCAATAAACCCTTACCTCTCCAACTTGCTTCGTGGTCATGATATTTGCGCAGGAATAGAAACCCTGACCAAGAAAAAAACTCTCTGTCATATTGTATTCCATTTGTCTTAACGTTTCTATGAACACCAAAACAACGTACAGGGAGATTATATCAAACTGACAAAAAAGATGTGTACATATTCTAATAAAACATATTTTATTATGTATATTATATGCATATGTTTCTTTAGAAAATCATAAATAAAGCCATATCAATATTTAAACTGAGGGGAATACAAAACACAATTTTAGTTGGAAAAGCACTATGTATATACATATATGCATATTTTATATATGCATTTATTACATATTTTATAGTATGTGCTATTTAAATATGAATCAATTAACAACTCAGTACACAACATGTCCATTCTTAGCAAGTTATATATTAATAAATATAGGCTTTTATTTTTCTGCATTCTATACTGAGGTAATTTTCATTGTAAAGAAAGCTAGGAATCCTATGTAATGATTAATGGCACAGCAAGCACATGGAGAGATTCTACAGGATTTAAGAGCACTGGCTTCTCTTCCAGAAAACACATATTTAGTCATTAACATTCAAAAGGCCCTTACAATCTTCTGTATCTCTATCCTCAGCCTCTTCAAGAACTGAATGCGTGGAAATGCCACAAAGCTTTTATAGTAGGGGTCTGAAACACTTTTAAAAGTAGCTGATAGTTGCAGGGCTATAAAGATAAAACTAGATAAAGACTGACGTTATGTCTATTGAAATTGATTTGTTTTCTAGACATTTTGGTAGATCAAAAATTAATAATACCACAGAGCAGAATATGATTCTGTAGATGGTCTTATAAGAAAAATTATAAATTTTAATACATTATATATTGAGGGGAAAATTAAGATTGTAATATATTTGTCTCAAATATGTTTTGACTTTTGTACCTCTTCAAAAGGTGACATATCATAAAACATAGAAGTTAATTTTCATGGGTTCACAAAGGCAGATAATCCATAGCATACCAAATTAATATTGCTTTTTGCAATTGTTATATCTTAAAATTGAAAAATGATAAATAATAGTTAATGTGGACTTGGGAGCTCTTCTAGTACCAGAATTATAATTTGTAATATGGATAAATTTATTTTTAAAAGCCACCAACTTTTAAACTATTTGCTTTGTGTATTAAATCTGTAGGTAAATTGAGAGCTTGAATAAGAGAAGCAAGACACTGTGTCTGAGTATTCTAGGTGAGAGCATACCAGTCAAAAATAGGAAGTGAAAATCCTAAAGAAGAGTGTTTAATTAGCAAAATTTTAGGAGAAATTACATGATTGTTGATGAATTAACCAAAATAATGAATGTATGAGGAATATTTATGTAAATTTATTATCATTCAACTTCCAAAATCATTCGGATAAAAATCATGATAGTATTCAGTAAACATGAATGTGGGGAAAGATTATGTTAATACTTTAAATAAAAGTAAACTGATGTGGGAATGCAGATGATCAGATGGTGATGCAACAATGAGGAATGGAAAAGTGTTTTATACATTTCTGCACTGGGTAAATAAAATATGAGTAATAGGTGGAATATAGTGCAGAAGGTAAATCTTCTGCAGCGCTAGCCCCTGACTAATACTCTACTAATTCCTTGACATGACAGACTCGGTGGTGCAATAGCAGCATTATCTTTATCATTGGAAACCAAAATTTTCTTATTGGAGTTATGCTCTATACTAAAGGAAATCTAAATTTCAGATACTGTAATCCTGGGAAATTGCTGATAACTTGAGAGATATTAGACTCTTGCTGAATGTATAAATCTAAATTTGAGTATGTTACTTCATCCATTTAATTTTCATGTTACAAAGATACTTATATTTGTTCCAAATTTTTTATCTGGACACATAATTTTCCATGTAAATATGAAGTAGCAGCTCATAATATGCGTGCCCCAGGCAATCAGAAAACTTGATTCAATTGAAATGTACATTAAGAGCAATGAGATTGTTTAGTGTGTAAACACTTTGGGTTCGTAGGCTTGGCAATATGATTTTTGATTCCTTGAACTCAGATAAAAATGGATATTAAAATATTTCATCTGTGAACTACACAAAACATCCTTGACATGTGCACACACATACAGATTACACACAATATCTGAACTAAACAACCCTATACAAACTTATGTACATGAAAAGTAATCCTGTTGTTAAATATTCTTTTTAATAATAACTACCATGCACAATAAGTAAATTTATTAAGAGCTTTTATGCCAGCAGAGGAAATTTATTTATTAAGTCATAGAGAAATCCAAAGGCACTAAACAGATAAAGGTAAAAAGGTTGAAGAAAATAACGCGATAAAAATTTGAACTTCACAGTAAAATAAACAGAAGTAGATGAGAAAGATGGGTCCAGTGTTTCTCTTGTGATTTTGATTCCATGGACAAGTATTTAGTAAGTAACATCAATCTTGTAACCCGTGTGGTATGATACATCAATGAAAATATAGTAAATGAAAATAAAGTCATCATATAAGTAGGCTTAAAATAATCTCAGGTAGTGATTTTGGTTTTACTAGTTGAAAGTTCTTTGTTTTCTGCATTATAAAAAAAGATCCATGAAATATATTTTGATCATATGTCTCCAAATATAATATTTTTAATTAAAAGATTGATTTAACCTAAATCAGATTAAATTTTAATTGACAAGGAATTTAATTAAGTCTAAACTCACCAAATGAATATCTTCATTGAGGACAAGAGGCTGTGAAATAAAAGTAATACAAAGTAAAATATGGTTTATTTATTCAATAATTTTAATAAGAATTTTGTCTGATTTACAAATAGAAATTAATAATTGCCGTTTCCTTCTCTTATTCCAGATCATTTTTTTTTCAAGAAACAAAGCACAGTAACTTACCAATTTTGAAGACATCTTGTATATTTTTAGTTGTAATTCCATACAGAGTGGTCAGGTCCATATTGAAATTCCATAATTCTTTACTGAGACAGCATTCTTTTGCTCCATTTTGTATAAAAAAAAAAAAAAAAAAAAGAAATCAAAAGTGATAACAATTAGAAATCCGCCCAGTTATAAAGAATAGTTTTCACTATATTTTACTGTGAAAACAAACGTAATTTGATTTTTAATTTTAGTATTTTGAATATTTTATCTTCAGTATTGGAAGCACATTCATTCCTGCATAACCCACTGAGATCATGAACCTCATTTTTTCTCAATGAACACACACACACACTATCACCACCACCATCACAACCACCACCATCATCAACACCAACACACACATGCACATGCAGACACATTTTTTTAACCATTGATAACTTATTTTTTCAGTCCATTTATTGATGTTTGTTCTTTCCCTTCATAATGGTCAAAATACCAGGAGCCTCCTCTTTCATTAAAGCATTATTACAAAGCACTCTATTAGAGCTCTAATGGCATTTTATTTACTATATGTAGAGCTTTGTCTGTTTACAGTTTCTTAAAGTTTTCATCACATATTTTTATGGGTAACCTACATCACCACACTGGGTACGCCAAGGTACTTTACAATTGACAATCTCATATTTGATTATCAGTTTGTATACTTTACAAGAAATTTTAGCACTGTTACATTTCCAACAAATGTAGTGACATTAAAATATTTGGTTTACTTTCTGGAGAGTGGAGGCATTTTTTCATTTCTCTGCATTTCAGGTGATTAAACCCAGTAACTGATATATGTGGTGCTTAGCAGTTGGTCTTATGGACATTGGTGACTTAAAATGATATCACACATTATTTTAAAATATATTATCCAAAATAATACCCAAAATTTTGTTCTGTACTTGAAAATATTTCTATGAAATGCAGATGCTTGAAAACAAATGTTGAATATTTTCTTAATCTACAAATGTTTGTAAATGAACAAATTTAGGTATCATAAATACAAAATACTCCACTCAAGTTTCTAATGTTTCTATTTCCTTCAAAAAATTCAAGAGTACGATGACAGTGGAACTTGATGCAAAATGAACTGAGAACAAAATTTAACCTAAGACTGAAAACAAACATTTGCTCTGGTTTAGATAACATGAATGAATTTTGTCTTTTACATTTTTCTGGGCATACACATTTGTTTATGTCTGTAAAGTAATTCCCCATCAAAAATAAAATAAAACATTTCAAAATGTATTGTAGCTTGTATACTAATTGTCCATCACATGACTTACCATCCTAGAAATAACAGTACATTTGTGAGAATTAAGTAAAATTTAACACTTTTTATCTAATATTATATTTCTTTAAAATCTTGTAAATCACATATGTGTGAGACTCAATTCTACTTGAAATGTATGTTTTATGTCAGAAATAAAAGTTAACAAACACATATAACAGTAAATAATTTTATTAAAAGAATAATGTATATACAAGCTTATGCATTTTCTACACTTTTCGAAAAAGAGTCATACCCAAAATGTATTGTTTTAACTTTGTACATATGATGTTTTAAATCAAAAAAGAACTTGTATAAATGCCCAAGTAAACATATATGTATATGTTTCCTCCATTCACTACATTTCAGGTGATGTAATCCAAGCACTGTTTTTGTAGTTTTCATTAACCACTTGCTAAATTTTGGGCTAAGATAAACCCCAAATACTCAATTTGGTTTGTATTGTAAGGCAAAGCACTTTAGTCAGTTGTATCTATATAAAAGCCATAATATTATTGGACACTAGAAAGCTCTCAAGTTTCAAAAAATGTCCATATAATTTATTGACAAAATTTCTCTAAACTTTATAATAAACTTTAGTATTTCATTTTCATAAAGTTTTTTAAAAGTGTTTTAGAAACCACTTACCTTTTTATTTTGGGGAGAATGTATAAATGTTCCCACTTTATTCATAATGTGTGGACTATAATGGAATTTTAGATGAGAAACCAAAACTGTATAAAATGTTCATAAGCAAAATGAACATTTTATTACCTTTAGTTCCATCTTTTTGTGTATGAAGCCAGTTTTCTGGGAGAGTAGAAAAAGTCATTATGACACTATCACAATCCTGCAATAAAAGGATCTCCACCCTGGTTTATGTTCCAGGATGTATGATACTCTGAAACAAGGATACACAAGTAAACTTCTACTGCACTCATTAACTTTCTCTAAAATATTTTGTTAAAACTACCATTAAAGGGGGCTAGAGAGATGGTTCAGTGGTTAGGAGAACTGACTTCTCTTACAGAGATACTGAGTTCAATTCCCAGCAACCACGGGGTGAATCAAAACCATCTATAATGGGATCTAATGCCCTCTTCTGGTAGGTACTCATGATAATAAAATTAATAAATCTCTAAAAATACTACCTTTAAAATTTCTATGAGTGTTAATTAAATGTACTTTTTACATTTTTATCATCTGAATATGTAAGACACTCACTTGATGAGCTGAAAGTTAGAACACCAACTTTTTGAAGCAGAAATGTATACAGTTGTCATCCATACCTGTGCCTACATACAAAATAACATCATTCAATTTGTACTAGTCAATACGTCACATACACTACTTGCTTAAAACACACAAATCATTTATGTTAAACTGTGTACATACCACAAAGCAATGTACTAATATGCTCATGCATGTTCCTCATGTTGTCCATTTCTGCACACATGCACTGAGATTATTTGAGATTATTTGTAGTATAGGAATATTGGTAATGTACTTAACTACACAATAGACATAACACCTAGATGAGACAAAAGAATTTACTCATAAATTGGTACTTGCCTATAGAGTGTTTGGGAAAGGCCACTACAAACATCATGATGTGTACTGTAATTCTGTAGCTGGGATGTATATGCTCTCACTATCTCAGTCACTTTGTCCTAATATATAACTTTACTACTATTAGAAAATTGTTCCATTTTTCAAAATCAACTTTGATGATATAAAAATAAAATTCTGTGTTCTACCGTGTTATTATTTGATATAGACACAGTCATTATATCTACAAACATAGAGTAATTTATATGGAATACCTGAATTCATGATCAGAATTACATGCTGACATAGGTTTACTAATTTTCATATATTGAAATTACAACTGAATATGCTGTATTTTATATTTAATTATATATATATAAACTTAAAATACAGCATTTAATATATATATATATGTATATATATAATAGTCTAAAATACAAATTGGGAAAAGATCTTCACCAACCATACATCAGATAGAGGGGTAATATCCAATATATATAAAGAACTCAAGAAGTTAGACTCCAGAAAACCAAATAACCCTATTAAAAATTGGAGTACAGAGTTAAACAAAGAATTTTCACCTGAAGAACTTTGGATGGCAGAGAAGCATCTAAAAAAAATGCTCAACTTCATTAGTCATTAGGGAAATGCAAATCAAAACAACCCTGAGAATTCACCTTACATGAGTCAGAATGGCTAAGATTAAAAATTCAGGAGACAGCAGATGTTGTCGAGGATGTGGAGAAAGAGGAACACTCCTCCACTGCTGGTGGGGTTGCAAATTGCTACAACCACTCTGGAAATCAGTCTGGCGGTTCCACCGAAAACTGGGCACCTCACTTCCAGAAGATCCTGATATACTGGGCATATACCCAGAAGATTCCCCAACACGTAATAAGGATACATGTTCCACTATGTTCATAGCAGCCCTATTTATAATAGCCAGAAGCTGGAAAGAACCCAGGTAACCCTCAACAGAAGAGTGGATGCAAAAAATGTGGTATATATACACAATGGAATACTATTCAGCCATTAGAAACACTGATTTCATGAAATTCTTAGGCAAATGGATGGAGCTGGAGAATATCATACTAAGTGAGGTAACCCAGACTCAAAAGATGAATCATGGTATGCATTCACTAATAAGTGGATATTAACCTAGAAAACCGGAATACCCAAAACATAATCCACACATCAAATGAGGTACAAGAAGAACGGAGAAGTAGCCCCTTGTTCTGGAAAGACTCAGTGAAGCAGTATAGGGCAAAACCAGAGCAGGGAAGTGGGAAGGGTTGGGTGGGAATACAGGGGGAGGGAAGGGGGCTGAGGGGACTTTCTGGAAGTGGAGAAAATAGTCTAAAATACAACATATATTATATAAATTATTAAAATAAAATATATATAGATATATGTACAAAATATGACATGCTTTATATAAAAAGTTCCTATGGTAATACAGGTGTCTTAGGTGATTTGTAGGAGTATATTCACAAAAAAACAACTACTACAAATTTAAATATGTAAATTAAATTTCACCAGAAATACTTTTACACTTGTAATTATATTTTCTCATAACATTATTAAAATCCCAATAGGAAAATCCAGTTTACCACTAGTCATAACATTCCTGAAAATGTTAATAACACATAATCTAATATCAAAAGTTTAGAGATAATACTTTCCAAATCTCATTCTTTTCCCATTATGTTATACTACTTCAGTGAATTTCAAGAGATAAACAAAGAATTTAACAATATTTAGCTTCATATCAGTTGTTATTTCCTGGTCAGTGTTGTGTAAATATTGTAATGGTAAACCATCTCTTATCACTGAGTTATTTTCACATACTGTTAAGGATATGCTAGTAACTATACTTTAATATTTTAGGTTTTTTGTGACTGAATATCTTTACCTTACCTGATAGGGAAGATGATGCACACTTCAGTGTCATTGTTGTAATACAGAATATGATGTACATTAATTCTTAGTGAACCATTTTCTCCTATTAACTTTAAATCATTAGCTGCTAAGTAGAGCATGTGAAATTCACCTGAAAACTGAAATATATATATACTTTGAAAACTCAGTCAAATAATGTTCTTTTATTTTTAATGCCAGTCAAAATGTTTTAGCAGTTGTTCTTATATTAGGTAATTTTAAGAGATTGAATTATAAGTGATGATATTTCCAAATGCTAAAATTCTCAAGAAATGAAACAGTGATTAATTTCTGTGCATAAACTGGACTACGTTAAATCTGAAAACATATACATTTTAAATAATAGTTTGGATATGAGCAACCAAAAACAGACGGCATGGAGGTGTTTTGTATCATTTAGGTATTGGATGGAAAAAAATCTTAGACTACACAGGTAAAGGTTTTCTGAATAGAACATGAAAAAATATAAATAAACCTAAGAACGGACATATGGCATCAACTAAACCCAAATATTGTTTAGACAAATGAAAACCTAATACAGAGAAAAGTAAGGCTAATTAAAGAGAGAAAACTATGCAGACACACTCACCAAAAGGGCAAGTATCTAATATTTGCAATTAAGTAAAATATTTAAGTATTAAAAGCACAAACAAAATCAGATAAATTATAGCCTAATATGCTGGGCAGTAAGTTTGAGAAAATTTGGAGTTAAATGTAGTCATATATTAATTTACAAGCCTTAAATTTTGCTCAGTTCTCACAAATATACTCTTATTTCCAGGATAGTAAGTCATGTGATTACCACTAAAATGAGTTATAAAAGTTAACTGAAACTTAAAGAGTGTGCAGTGCAGTTCCTAAATTTGTTAAACAATATTTTGACTGACATAATTCAGGGCATTAAGCTATTTTGTATTTCTAATCGCAATATATATTCATTAAAATATCTGATTTATGATGATGGACATAGTTGTGATAGCTATACCCATAATGATATACATGACAAATCACAACCATGATAGATATGGATATGACATCATAAAATGTTTTTGTGATGCATGCTGTCAGCTGAATAATTCAATCACACAATCACTTCATAATGTTTTCCTGATTTTTTTATGAACTATTGTCACTTATAATGTAAGACTCAGTGTATTCCATTTCTTTGGGCAGTTTTCCTTCCTCCTGTCTTTTTAAATATCCAAGTTCTGGCTAGAAAGTCTATTGGGCAAAGTTTAAACTCTTGCCAAATATACAGGAACATGAATAGATAGATTGCTTCCTTGATGAAACAAAGAAACATTAATATATATTCAAGGAACTGTATAAAGATCTTAATTACCCCTATACTCTAGCATGTACAATATAAAGGTCACCCAAGTGAATGGCTCCTTTGTAATTGTAAACTCTCAGTCAGCAGGTTTAGACAAAGAGAAGATTTGTAATATATTAAGCAGTGAACATGGAAAAATTTCTACAAATATATGCTCAAACAAAAAAAAATGTCATCATGGGGATTGCCAATGATACAAATTTGCCCAGACTTATTTCATATTTATCAGTATTTGTGTAGATAGTAACAGTTATTAACTGCATTTTCCAGTGCAACATGTGGGTACCACATTGTACATAGAATATTGCCTCATTTGAATGAATTTATTTTAAAACACATTTTATATTTTTGAAATCTACAGTTGAGTTTTCAGGAAATCCAATATCACAGACTGATACAGAGGAGCATCTGCTGTTTTACGCTGAATGAAAGAGATATTCTGACTTATAATTCATTTTTTAGAGGACATGTTTAATCCATACTGATTTGAATAATCCATTATGCATGTAACACGTCCAATTGTGTTAAAAACTATAAATATACACTATCAATGTGCTTATATGTTTATACGGGGATGAGCTAGGGGATTTTCGGAGGGGAAACCAGCAAAAGCGAAAGCATTTGAAATGTAAATAAAGACAACATCTAATAAAAAAGAAAAAAACCTCAAGCAAAGTTAAAATCAGGAAATTTTAAAATTGTTTATTCTAATAGAAAAATTACTATGAATATAGCAACTATAGATATAGACAAATGGGTAAGTTCTACGATCAATTCAAATATCTTAAGCAGTGTTAACTCAGGAAAATATAGTTTAGCTAATGTAATATATATATATATATATATATATATATATATATATATATATATATATATATATAACATGACAAAATAATTTTATTTGAAGAAACAATTGATGAAGTCATGAAGCTTTGAGCATATTAACCTAAGTTAAAAAGAACATCCAGTCATTGTATTAGAAATGTACAATTTCAGAACAGGAAAGGTGTGGTTAGACAGTTTTGTGGCTATGAGAGATGACTTGTATTTAAACCAAAGCAGATGTGTACCTAAAATTGATAAACCATTCTATGTTTTTACAAAACAGTGTACTGAGAAATGATATTGCTTACTGCTTTTGGTGTGCATATATATTGGTAATACTCACATAAACATTATCACTCATGCAGATAAATGCAAACACATTTATGAATATGTACACATTCTTAATAAATTTTTAAAAAATTAGTAATGTGTGTGTGTGCGCAAGTATGAAACAAAATATGGTTATCAAATTGGCTTAGGTAGCTGTCCCCAATGTGTAAAGAAAACTAATCAGACCATACCTCTGCTTCGTCCACTTCTGAAAGTGTTACCACTTCAGCATCAACAAAGCAAATTACACTAATTAACAACAGGATCTTCATTTTGCCACCTCTTCATGTGCAAGTACTTGAGAAGGTCTTTCTAGTTCAGTTGTTGTATGCTATATAAATCAATCTGCATATTTCCCCTTTCTGGAAACACTGCAGTGTGAAATATGGTTCATTGTGGAAGCTTTAGTGCTGTTTGGCAACATAGTCTGTTTGGCAGTTAGTCAACAACTTAGTCTGGCATTGCTATATTTTTCTTATGACATTTCACTCATGGAAGGATAGGATAATGCTGATTGTGAACAAGCGCAGCAAAAATAAATAAATAACTTTAAATGAGCATATGAGACTATAATCATGTCTATTGCTATGTCATTTCATTGAGATTAAAGCTCAAATTGCACATTCTACATTTAAACTTTATGTTATGGTTGGTCTATAGGAAAATCATGAGGTCTAAGAAATGGCACATGGTTTTCTGCTTGATGAGTCCCCTGGCAATCTGCTATTCAATTCAGATCTCCATTTCCACACTACCTCTCCACACACCACCATCAGACATGCAGAACCTCAACAATATAGGTTAACTTCTTTTCTAACACCCACCTTCACTGATCAATGAGTCCTCTGGGACACTCCCACTATTCCCGAAATCTGTGCTTTCTCTGGCCTATCTCCAGTCTCCTGATAACTCTCATCTACATTCATCAAAACAGTAAATCCTACACTATGCAGACCTTCTGATCTAGAACCATGGAGACCAGAGGAACCCATTAAAGACCTGCCACACTGGGGTCTTCAAGATTACTACCACACCCCAATACCTACAAAAACAGGAACATCAAGGAATTGAAGTCCTCCAGGATGGCTTAAAGAACTTGAAAGTACCCAATCAACAAACTCCAGGGCAATATGACACCTTCAGTGCACAGCTATCCTACAACCAAAAGCCTTGGATATCTTAACACAACTGAAGCACAAGATAGTGACTTTAAATTCAATCTTATAAAGGTGATAGAGGCCTTTAATAAGGACATGAACAAATACCTTAAAAATTATTCAAATAGGTAGAGCTCTTTAAAAAGGACACCCAACAGGATAAACAGACGCAAATATTACCAGTAGAACACAGGAGATGGAAGAGAGAAGTGCAATAAAATGATACAATAGAATAAGTTGATACATCAGTCTTAGAAACGTTAATGCTAAAAAATTTACCGACAGTAAACATCCATAAAATTGGGGATGGCATCAAAAGACTTAACCTATAATTAATGGGAATAGAAGAAGGTAAAGAATTTCAATTCCAAGGCCCAGAAAATATTCTCCATAAAATTATAGAAAAAGACTTTCCCAACCTAACAGAAGAAATGCCTATAAGCATACAAGAGGCTTTATATACCCTACCAGACTGGATAAGAAAAGAAAGTCCTCCTGCTACAATATAATTAAAACACAATATATATATTCAAAGAAATAATATTAAATACAGATGAAAAAAATTGTCAAGTTTCATACAAATGCAGACACATCAGAATCACACCCAAATTTACCACAGACATTCTAAAAGCTGAAAGGGACTAGAACGATTTGCTGCAAGTTCTAAACAAAACCCAAGTGCCAATTTAAACTGATATAACCAAACACCCCCAAAGGAAATAGCCCTAAATTGCCCTAAAGGCAGATAACTAGATTTTTCAAGAAAAAAGCTTTCCACAATTCCATCTCCACAGAATATATTAGAAGTAAAACTTTAATTCAAGAAGGATAACTATGTCCAAGAAAACACAAAATTAAATGATTCCACACCACAAAACCAAGGAAATTACACACACACACACACACACACACACACACACACATGTACCACAAACATCAAAATAAGGGGAAATATCAATCACTGTTCATTAATATTTCTCTACAAAAATGTATTTAATTTCCCAATTGAAAACATAGGTAAATGCATTCAAAATGAATTAAAAAACATAGCCCATCATTCTTTTGCATACCAGTGATACATATCAGCCCAAAGATAGACTATACCTCAGAGTAAAGGACTAGAAAACATTTCCAAGCAGATGGTCTCAGGCCTAATACTTAATTAAATAGTCTTTGAACCAAAATTAGTCAAAAGAGACAGGCAAAGTCACTTCAGTCTCATCAAAAATATCATCCAAAAGGATATATAAACTTTGAACATCTATACCAAAAGAAATTGCACCAACATTTGTAATAAAAACATTGCTAAAGTTTAAATAACAAATTAAATCACACACACTAATAGTGGGAAAATTCAACGCCCCACTCTTAACATTTGAAAAGTCATCCATACTAAACTAAATAAAGAAATAATGAAACTAATATAAATTATGATTCAAAAGGACCTAACAGAAAGCAATGGGATATTTGACCCAAAACTAAAGTAATATATCTTTTTCTCAGCACCTCATATACTCTTGTTCAAAATTGACTTATAGTTCACAATGCAAACTTCAACAAATACAATACTATTGAAATAGCACCTTATATTTTATCAGACCACCATGAAATAAAGCTGGATTTCAACAACTACAGAAAATATCAATGACTGCACAGTCTGGAATATGAACAAGTTTCTAATAAAATATCTCTATGTCACATAAGAGATGCAAAAAGAAATTAAAGACTTTCTATAATTCAATGAAAATTAAGGCACAACATACCCAAATTTATGAGACACAGTGAGAGTAGTAGTGAGAAGATCATACACCACACATCTCCATGAAGAAATTAGAAATTCCTCATACCAGCAATTTAAAAGTACACCTGAAAGCTCTAGAAGAAAAGAGAAGTCAGGATACCACAGAATAGTGGAAGTCATGGGAAAATCAAAATCAGGGCAGAAATCAATCAGTTAAGACCAAAAAAAAAAAAAAAAAAAAAAAAAAAAAAAAAAATTACAACAATCAAAGGAACCAAGAACTGGTTGCTTGAGAAAATCAAAAGGATAGGAAAAGTTTTAGGTGAACTAACCGAGAGACAAAGAGATGGCATGCAATTAAACAAAATCAGAAATTAAAAGGAAGTGAAAGCTTCACTGAGTCTTTCCAGAACAAGGGACTCGGTGAAGCAGTATTCGGCAAAACCAGAACGGGGAAGTGGGAAGGGGTGGGTGGGAGGACAGGGGAAGAGAAAGGGGCTTATGGAACTTTTGGGGAGTGGGGGGCTAGAAAAGGGAAAATCATTTGAAATGTAAATAAATTATATCGAATAAAAAATTTTTAAAAAAAGGAAGTGAAAGCAACAACAGGTCAGGAATTTCAAAGAATCATTACGTCTACCTTCAAAAATCTGTAGTCTCCAAATTAGAAAATCTTAGCAAAATGAATGAATTTCTAAACAGTTACCATTTACCAAATTAAATTATAATAAGGTAAACTATTTAAACAGCCCCATAATGCCTAAAAAAAGAAACAGCCAGTAGAAGTGTCACAACTAAATAAAAATTCCAGTATCAGAGATGTTTTTGGTGCAGAATTCTACCAGGCTTTCTAAGAGGAGCTAATTTCAGTATTCCTTGAGTTACTCTAAAAATATAAAAATTTAAGGAGCTCTGAACTACTCACTCTATGAGGCAATAATTAACTTTATACCTAAACCACACAAAGAAATCAACTAAGAATACTTTTGAACAATTTCCAGAAGCATGTCAAAGACATCATCAATCAAGAACAAGTAGGATTGATCCCAGGGCTGAAGAGGTGGTTAATTACGTGAAAATCCTTGATTGTAAGCCACAATATATACTAACTTAAAGAAAAAAATCACATGATTATTTCATTAGCAGCCGAAAATGCCTTTGATAAAAACCCAACACTCCTTCAAATTAAATATATTAGATAAACCAGGGATAGAAGGCACATGCATAAACATAATCAGAGTAATATACAGCAAGTCAAATGCCAAAAAAAGAATAGAACAAAAAGCCATAGAACAAATGAGGCTAAACTGAAAGTCCCCAGTGAGTAAGCTTGAATCTCACTTAGAAGGGGAAATAGAATAGTCAGAAGCAGATGAAGGGAGTGAACTGGGAAGGAGAGGGGAAAGAGGATGGGAATGGAGTATCCAGGATCACATATAAGAAAAGGCAGAAGAGATGTCTAGATGGCCATGAAAATGAATGCAGGCCTGTAATTGAAAGGGGTGAAGATGTGGCTGTATCACCAGAATGAGACTTGTCACAGAAAAGGGAGGTGCACAAGAATCAATGAGAGTGATCTTAGCTGTGGCTCAGTACATCGGGGATATGGAACCTGAAGACATTACCATCAGTATCCAGACATGAAATCAGGTTTAGCAGTAGAGACTCCATGACCCCAAAACTATCAGGATAAAATTTATCCAAGAATTAAAGATATAGGTAATGGAACAGAGACTGGGGAAATAATTAACCAATAACCAGGCCAAATTGAGACCCATCCCACAGACAAGCACCCATCCCTGAAACTATTAAAGTTATTATGTTTTACTGGCATACAGGAATGTGTTGTTTTCTGTGAGGCTGCAAATAGAAGCTGACTCAGACTGATACAAACACACACAATCAAACAGTGGATAGAAAATGGGGGCTCTCATGGAAGAGTCAGAGGAAGGATTGTTGGCCCAGAAGAGGATAGGGACTCCACAGAAAGACAAATAGAGACAACTGACCTGGGACCTTGGGGTGCTTAGATTTTGAAACACCAACCAAAGAACATACACAGCTGGACCTAGGCCTTCCCACTGATAGATAGAAGATGTACAGCTTGAGGTACTTGTGAGCCCAGAATAAAGAGAGCAGTGGCTATATACTAAAAGATGAAGCCTGTATGTGTGATATTTTTTATTAGCTATGCTTCCTTATCCAGCCTCAGTGTGAGTGGAAGTACCTAGTCTCACAGATACTTGAATTGCCCTGGTGGGGGGTGATATCCAGGGTAGCCCCCACTTTCCCAGAAGAGAAGGGCGTGGGAGGAGGATTGTGAGAGTAGGTGACTGGGAGAAGGGCAGTGAGTAGGATGTGAAGTGAATAAGTAAAATGAAAATGCAATTCAACTAAAAAGAATACACAACTGACACATAAATACACACACATACACACACGCACACACACATGCATGTGCGCATTAGCTTTAGCATGAGCTAGCTTTAGCATTTATCTTACTGTCTCTGTGTGCTGAGAAAACTCTGTATCAACTGAAGTCCTGATTGAACACCATGACCAAGTAAGATAAATGTCTGAAGTTACCCTGGAATCAAGTCCTTAGAGAAAACAACATTGATGTAGTCCAAGGTAGGATCAGGCAGGAAGGTGGATAAGTATGTACCAGCATCTCAACATCTCAGAGAGTGAATCTTGCTCCTACTATATTGGTGTCTGGCCCTTTTATTCTGCAAAATACAGACTTTCACAATCAATACAAATAGTTATTTAAAGACATTGTATGGTATGGGGAGTGCACTTAGATCAGGCATAGGTGACTTTTTTATCTTTAAACAGCTGAAACATATCTGCTTTCTGTATGACCTAGTTTGATCAATAACCAAAATGCAGTATAAATCTCCATTCATATCATATGCAAGATTGGTGTAATGAATCTTTAGAAGTTTCTAGCCAACAAGATCTTTGTCTATGTACACGTAACATTCTGGTTACAGACATTTTTATGTCTCAGCCAGTCTTGGTGCTTTTCACTTGGAGAAGATTTAGCAAATCATGTTACTCATCCTGTCTGGTCTTCTTGAATTCTTTCTTCCTGTCTATAGTCAAGATCCCCAAGGTGTCTCCCTTTTTCAAATCTTATCCTTATTACTTTTGTTGGTCTACAAAGGCTTTTTTCTTTCCTGTTGACACACAAAAAAATGATCTTTCTCAACAAAACATACAAATTGTTCACGAGTTTGAACTCATAGCACCCTCTTTTCTTTCTAATTCTGCTCTAATTTAACATGTCTCAATGAGGATGGACAATCTCACCATTACCACTGAACAAAAAAATATATTTATGCTGATAAATCAAACCAAGATCAGATACGGTTCAAATAGGTTTCTCTACAATGATGTATTTATTATTATTTATTGATACAGGGTTGGTCTGTGTAGCCAAGGATGACCTGAGTTTGCTTTATAGATCAGGCTGCCCTAAAACACAGGTCATTAACCTCTTTCCATATTTATATAAGAAAATTGTAATACATCTCAGAAGTTTAACCCTGGAAAGTATTCAAGTCTCTTAAAAGTTTCGAGATTATTGATGAATTACAGGGATGGTAAGGCTAAGGTGTCATCAGTGTTTGTGGTTAACTATAATTCAAGCAATAGCAAAGTGCTTGATGAAAAGTGTAATCTGATTAAATAAATATAATGTTCTCATCAAAAAAATAAATTAGTATCCATTATAATTATTATGTACTTAAGAATATTTAAAAACCTAAAGCTAAGGCATAAAATTACATAAGTGAAATTAAAATATTAGTCCTTCAATTCAAATGCACAAACTATGTAGTCTATATTTCTCAATATATATTTGATATCAAAAATATGTGCTTTAAATTAGAGTCATTTTCTTTAATTTTTTATGTAATCAGAGTTGCATTTCTAAAAAAATTTATTTATAGAAATAGCATCATAATGTGACAACTTCTACAACTCCACTCCTTGGTATTCCATAAGGCATTTGAAAGAATATGTCAAAAAGCAGACAAATTAAAATAAATAATAGAATTTATGCTGAGTCATTATGCAAGAAATAGTCCCTTTTTGAAGTTAAATGTACATTTACTATTATTATGTATTCTGGGTCAAATACGAGAATTTTATTTCACACCAAGGGCACCTTTCATTGATGGCCAAGATTAAAACTTACAGCAGCAATGTGTAAAGACAACTGATTTTTTCATGAAAAAGTATTTATTTTTGTCTGAGACATACCTACATGCATATAATGAATTGGAATAGCGGATGAATATTTGTTTGTGCTTAGATTTCAATATGGTGTCATATTTTGAAATAAAGCAAAGCTGCTATAATGTCTTGACACATATGCACAATCTCCATGTGCTTAATCTAATTTTCAAACAACACAAAGGAATGCAAACAAACAAAACCTCATCTCAGACTATATAATATACTCTTTGAAACTAAGATGAACTATCAAAGAATTTCTGTGATCTTTCCCACAAAAAATTTAAACAAGGTATCAGAGTTGAAATATTTAAATAATGTCAGTCCTCATGCCAATGTACTAGTTTAGATTTTTGTGTTCAGTATTCTGTAAACAAGAGCACATCTAGCATGTTTCACTCAGTATTATCTCTACTCCAGACTGTATCACTCAGTCAAGGAGTATAACATATATCACATCATTATTTAGTAGGAACATATGTATACCACATTGAACTCAACAGCCTATTCTGGATGTTACCTAGAATAAATTAGATATAGGGACATTATGCATCCAAAAGAAGCTTGGTTATCAAATGATGTAGGTAGTAGGAAGAGATAATAAATTAATTGAAATATTTTATCAATCTCAGAAACAAGACTTCTGTCATTATTGATACTATGTTCATAAAACTATGCTATATAATCGGGTAGTTCAAAAGTAAATGGAAAATACACATGTAATTAATGATACTAATTTTAATAGTTTCATAGAAAACACTACATCCAGGAACAGTATGTAAATAATATTCCTGAATTATTTTGCTGTGAAACTATTTTAAAACTCACGAAAAACAAAACAAAACAAAACAAAATTAATTTAATACTGTCTATGCTTGAGCATTGGGGAAAATGCTCAACAATCAACATAAATAGTACACAATAATGAACAAATTATGTTTGTGTGAAATCAAATAATAAACTGCATTTGATAAACAAGACCGAAAATCATGGCTTAAACAGTAATCGTCAATGACTGACATTGTAATTAACACACTGGTGCAATTTTTGAAGATATTGACCTGATCTCTTAAGTAGAATAAATGTATCTACCAATGGCAATGCCTTCTTGGGCAGTAAAGGAGCTAAAGAAATTTCATATTTAATGGATTCCATTATTTGCTTTTCATTTTATTTTGGTTATATGGGTTTTGTTTTTACTTATCCTAAGAGAGAAAATGGAGAGTAAATATATGTATGGAAAACGGAAAATCTAGCCATATCTGGAGGAGGATAAAGTACGATTAAAGTATTGTTGAAAACCAGAAGTTAATATAAAATTTAAAATTTTAAAGATCATACCTTACTGAGAAAATATCATAGAACATTCTTTTGCTGTCTCTAGAAATGTTCAACATCCTCTAACTTTGAATCTCTCCTCTTACTCTGGTTTTTATAAGTACAAATAGATATTTGTCTTGCCATATTTCCTTGTGTGTGATGTAGAGAAACTGGTTTATAGTCTTTGGCCACTGCTCCAATATTGTACTTAATTGAGCATTTATCTTGGCAGTCAAATTACTGAAACATGCCAAGCCTTTTCGTTGTAAAATTCGTGAGTTTCCTGTGGATTATACAAAGGCACAAATAAACCAGATGAATCTTGATGCCACTCTTGATTTAATATATTTCTTCCCTTTCCTGTAAACACAGTTTAAACTCTTGCAAAACATGGTATTAATTGATATTTGTCTTTTTGCTTGCAGTAGTGTTATTTTCTTCTATGTCTTTAAGTGCACAATAGGTAAGGAACACTTAAATACGTATAAACAAGTGTCAACTGGATCTTTTGAGTTAGGTCATGTGTGACAACCATTGTTTTACCTTTGAAAATGTTAATTTATCTCAGAAGTCAATGAAGATCTCATCACTCATTTTCTCATTTTTTATACTGTTATGGAAAAAAGCAGCCTCCTACCAGATCCCACATCCTCACTGTTAGACTATGAAACTCTTACAGTATTTTCAGAAAGCTTTCTCAATTAATTCATGTTAAATGATAATATTCCCGAATTATAATGGATTCTACTTCCCACCAGTTACAAAGACAAGAACTGTATATATTTAGCATCAATATTTTCACTGTCTTTATTGCTATTTAGTGTCTGAACACCAACATTGTCTTTTAAGAACTTTCCTTCACATCTTCTTATCCATTTACGCTCTTTCTACAAAATCAGAGATAAGTGTGGAAAACACCATACTAACAATTTTGTTTTGAATTATTCTACCTATATAAGTGAGGGTCCTTCCTGGAGGTTTGTGATTACTCATGGAGTACTTTGTGCTGAAAAACTTATTGGCATGCGACCCTGATTTTTTTATATTTTGTATCAGATATAATGAATAGAAAAAAAAAAAAACACAACAAAGCACAACTGTGGTTTGTCTTTGTTGGATTGGTATTTTTGTCCTTGGTTTCTCTTTCCTCCCAAGATATCTGGCCTGTACACCCTATGGTTGTACAGGGATTCACAGCTCAATTAGGGTGCTATACTTCTGGTAGTTAACATTTACTCCTGTTGAAGGGGGTGATATTGCATGATGTTGGGGCTGAGGCTTTTCAAAGAGGAGATAAAAGAAATTTTGGATAGTGTCACAGAACGCACCAAGAGTGTTGAGGTGGCATGCAGGCAGCCAGTCTGCCTGTATTTCTGGAGACCCGCATGGGCTCTAAACAAGCAGAATTTTTCCACCTGTGTTGAAATAGGATATAAAACCTGGATATAAGAAACTAATGTGGAAAAATAATCTGTTCATTTTACATTGCTGATTTTAATCTCTAATATCCAAAATATGAATTTCTAGGAATCAACTGCAGACTTTGGCAATAAATTAATTGTTCTTTTAGATGTTTTCTATAATTGTGGACTATATTAATTCAGGGCTTTATAAAGTGCTTTATTTGGATTTTTTTAATGTTTGGTTTTGGTCTTCATTTTTTTTTTCTGAGAATAATTTTTGGACGTGAAACTAACTGTCCTGAAACTAACTGCTGACCTAACTGGCCTTGAAGTCATAGAAGTCTTGTCTTGGTGCAATAATTATAGATGAAGACATAAAATCTGTTAAAATATGTATAGATAATATTTCTTCTTTATACTCCATTTTATTGGAAGTGTCTGGCAGTCTCAATAAATCATGGATCTTTGGTGCCCAGCATACATAAGAAAACTCACTGAAAATAGATTAAATTTTCTATTGTGCCTGGTGATGAATGGCCAAAAATTTATTGCACAAGATAACTAGAAACTACAAATTATAATAACAAATCTTAGAAGCAGAGTGATATTTAAAAAAATAGATTTCAATTTCAGAACAAACGCCCAAGTTAGTTCTAAAAAAATTTCTGAAGAAAATAAATGGATAAATCACAAATATATAGGTGTTACTTTATATACTCATTCACCTAAATTAGAGTAGGATATCAATGACATACTATTTTATATTTATTATAATATACATGAAAAATATTACATGACAATTTGATTATTAATATTTTACCAACAAAATTATTGTCACATACTCTTGAGAAAAAATAGTGAACGAATGTTGATATATCACTATCAATTATGAAAATCAGTTTAGATATTTATTATTACCATTCTTAATGTTGTCATGAACTTAAATGCATAGGTTTGGCCTTGATGGTCAAAAACCCTAGTAAAGATAGCAGAATGGGAAATGTGGCATTAATATTCATTACTATAAATTGATAATAGCAATTTCATGTACATATGTCATTTATAAATGTATACAAAAACTTTACATGTAATTCTTCAAAAGCATGCTGATTAAATGTGTTCAGATTGTATTTGAATATTCTGAATGTTTTTGGTGAAGAAAGCACTGTGGTTACGATTAGCCATGCATATTTTTAATTCTAGAACATTGAAAACAGAAGCATGGATTCCCAAAAAAATAGCTTAAACTTGTAGATTTGAAATACTACACAAGAATAAGTTCATTATTATTATACTTAATATTCTTTCTCAAGACTACAGTTACATGAACATAAGAATATATAATTCAATGAAATATGAAAACAGTATTATTTATTTAACTCCAACATTTTCTTGCTTTTATTCTCATTTTGAAAATTCATTGAAATTTAGAGATCACTAATCCATACACACAAAATCATTACAATTGGAATGCACATCTGAAACCCACCCACCCACTCCATCTTCCCTGATGTGGCATTCCCCTACACTACTATATCCAGCAAAACTCTCAATCACCATAGATGGAGAAACTAAGATATTTCATGACAAAACCAAGTTTACCCAATATCTATCCACAAACCCAGCCCTAAAAAGGATAATAGGAGGACAACACTAATACAAGGAGGGAAACTTCACCCTGGAAAAAGCAAGATAGTAACCTTTCATCAAACCCAAAAGAAGTTAAGCATTCAAATTTAAAAAATATCGTCAAAAATGATAGGAAGTAACAATCACTATTCCTTAATATCTCTTAACATCAATGGACTTAATGGCCCAATAAAAAGACACAGACTAACTGAATGGATATGTAAACAGGACCCTACATTTTGCTGCTTACAGGAAACACACCTCAGGGTCAAAGACAAACACTACCTTAGAGTAAAAGGCTGGAAGACAATTTTACAAGCAAATGGTCTCAGGAAACAAGCTGGAGTAGCCATTTTAATATCAGATAAAATTGACTTTCAACCCAAAGTCATCAAAAGAGACCCTGAGGGACACTTTTTGCTGGTCAAAGGAAAAATACAAAAAGAAGAACTGACAATCCTGAACATCTATGCCCCAAATGCAAGGGCACCCTCTTTCGTAAAAGAAACTTTATTAAAACTAAAAGCACACATTGCACCTAACACAATAATTGTGGGTGACTTCAACACTGCACTTTCCTCAATGGACTGATCAGGAAAACAGAAACTAAACAGGGACACAATGAAACTGATTGAAGCTTTGGACCAATTAGATTTAACAGATATATATAGAACATTCTATCCTAAAACAAAAGAATATACCTTTTTCTCAGCACCTCATGGTACCTTCTCCAAAATCGACCATATAATTGGTCACAAGACAGACCTCAACAAATATAAGAAGATAGAACTAATCCCATGCCTCCTATCTGATCACTATGGAGTAAAAGTGGTATTCAATAGCAACAGAAACAACAGAAAACCCACATATACGTGGAAACTGAACAATACTCTACTCAATGATACCTTGGTCAAGGAAGAAATAAAGAAAGAAATTAAAGACTTTTTAGAACACAATGAAAATGAAAACACAACATACCCAAATCTATGGGACACAATGAAAGCAGTGCTAAGAGGAAAACTCATAGCCCTGAGTGCCTCCAAAAAGAAAATGGAGAGAGCATACATTACCAGCTTAATGACACACCTGAAAGCCCTAGAACAAAAAGAAGCTATTTCACCCAGGAGGAGTAGAAGGCAGGAAATCATCAAACTCAGGGCTGAAATCAATCAAGTAGAAACAAAGAGAACCATACAAAAAATCAACAAAACCAGGAGCTGGTTCTTTGAGAAAATCAACAAGATAGATAAACCCTTAGCCAGACTGACCAAAGGGCACAGAAAAAGTATCCAAATTAACAAACTTAGAAATGAAAAGGGAGATATAACAAAGGAAACTGAGGAAATCCAAAAAATCATCAGATCCTACTACAAGAGCCTGTACTCAACACAACTGGAGAATCTGGAGGAAATGGACAATTTCCTTGACAGATACCAAATACCAAAATTAAATCAGGACCAACTAGACCATCTAAACAGTCCCATAATGCCTAAAGAAATAGAAGGAGTCATAGAAAGTCTTCCAACCAAAAAAAGCACAGGACCAGATGGCTTCAGTGCAGAATTCTACCAGACCTTCAAAGAAGAGTTAACACCAATACTCTTCAAACTATTCCACAAAATAGAAACAGAAGGAACACTACCCAATTCCTTCTATGAAGCCACAATTACGCTGATACCAAAGCCACAAAAAGATCCAACAAAGAAAAAGAACTTCAGACCAATTACCCTTATGAACATCGATGCAAAAATATTCAATAAAATTGTTGCCAACCGAATCCAAGAACACATCAAAACGATCATCCTCCATGATCAAGTAGGCTTTATCCCAGGAATGCAGGGTTGGTTCAATATACGGAAATCCATCAATACAATCCACTACATAAACAAACTCAAAGAACAAAACCACATGGTTATTTCATTGGATGCTGAAAAAGCATTTGAAAAAATTCAGCATCCGTTCATGGTTAAAGCCTTGGAGAGAACAGGAATTCAAGGCCCATACCTAAACATAGTAAAAGCAATATACAGCAAACCAGTAGCCAGCATCAAACTAAATGGAGAGAAACTTGAAGCAATCCCACTGAAATCAGGGACGAGAAAAGGCTGCCCCCTTTCTCCTTATCTTTTCAATATTGTACTTGAGGTACTTGCTCGGGCAATTCGACAACATAAGGAGGTCAAAGGGATACAAATTGGAAAGGAAGAAGTCAAACTATCATTATTTGCAGACGACATGATAGTCTACCTAATTGACCCAAAAAACTCCACTAGAGAGCTCCTACAGCTGATAAACAACTTCAGCAAAGTGGCAGGTTATAAAATCAACTCAAGCAAATCAGTGGCCTTCCTATACTCAAAGGATAAGCAGGCTGAGAAAGAAATTAGGGAAATGACCCCCTTCACAATAGCCACAAACAGTATAAAGTATCTTGGGGTGACTCTTACCAAACATGTGAAAGATCTGTATGACAAGAACTTCAAGACTCTGAAGAAGGAAATGGAAGACCTCAAAAAATGGGAAAACCTCCCATGCTCATGGATCTGTAGAATCAATATAGTTAAAATGGCCATTTTGCCTAAAGCACTATACAGATTCAATGCAATACCCATCAAAATCCCAACTCAATTCTTCACAGAGTTAGAAAGAACAATTATCAAATTCATCTGGAACAACAAAAAACCCAGGATAGCTAAAACTATTCTCAGCAACAAAAGAAATTCTGGGGGAATCAGTATCCCTGACCTCAAGCAATACTACAGAGCAATAGTGTTAAAAACTGCATGGTATTGGTACAGTGACAGGCAGGAGGATCAATGGAACAGGATTGAAGATCCAGAAATGAACCCACACACCTATGGCCACTTGATCCTCGACAAAGAGGCTGAAAACATCCAATGGAAAAAATATAGCCTTTTCAACAAATGGTGCTGGTTCAACTGGAGGTCAGCATGCAGAAGAATGCGAATTGATCCATCCTTGTCTCCTTGTACTAAGCTCAAATCCAAATGGATCGAGGACCTCCACATAAAGCCAGACACTCTGAAGCTAATAGAAAAGAAACTGGGGAAGACCCTTGAGGACATCGGTACAGGGAGAAAGTTTCTGAACAGAACACCAATAGTGTATGCTCTATGAGCAAGAATTAACAAATGGGACCTCATAAAATTACAAAGTTTCTGTAAGGCAAAGGACACCATCAAGAGGACAAATCGGCAACCAACAAATTGGGAAAAGATCTTCACCAATCCTACATCAGATAGAGGGCTAATATCCAATATATATAAAAAACTCAAGAAGTTAGACTCCAGAAAACCAAACAACTCTATTAAAAAATGGGTTACAGAGTTAAACAAAGAATTCTCACCTGAAGAACTTCGGATGGCGGAAAAGCATCTTAAAAAATGCTCAACTTCATTAGTCATTAGGGAAATGCAAATCAAAACAACCCTAAGATTTCATCTTACACCAGTCAGAATGGCTAAGATTAAAAATTCAGGAGACAGCAGGTGTTGGAGAGGGTGTGGAGAAAGAGGAACACTCCTCCACTGCTGGTGGGGTTGCAAATTGGTGCAACCACTCTGGAAAGCAGTCTGGCGGTTCCTCCGAAAACTGGGCACCTCACTTCCAGAAGATCCTGCTATACCACTCCTGGGCATATACCCAGAAGACTCTCCACCATGTAATAAGGATACATGTTCTACTATGTTCATAGCAGCCCTATTTATAATTGCCAGATGCTGGAAAGAACCCAGGTATCCCTCAACAGAAGAGTGGATGCAAAAAATGTGGTATATCTACACAATGGAGTACTATTCAGCCATTAGAAACAATGAATTCATGAAATTCTTAGGCAAATGGATGGAGCTAGAGAATATCATACTAAGTGAGGCAACCCAGACTCAAAAGGTGAATCATGGTATGCACTCACTAATAAGTGGATATTAACCTAGAAAACTGGAATTCCCAAAACATAATCCACACATCAAATGAGGTACAGGAAGAAAGGAGGAGTAGCCCCTGGTTCTGGAAAGACTCAGTGAAACAGTATTCAGCAAAACCAGAACGGGGAAGTGGGAAGGGGTGGGTGGGAGGACAGGGGAAGAGAAGGGGGCTTACGGGACTTTCGGGGAGTGGGGGGGCTAGAAAAGGGAAATCATTTGAAATGTAAATAAATTATATCGAATGAAAAAAAAAGAAAAAAAATCAATGGAACGATTCTGAGGCAATAAACTGAAATTTATGGTTACTGTCAATGCCGAATGATACTGTTGTGCTTTGAATGTCATATTTAAATTATCATCAATACTTTCCAGTGAGAGGATGAAGAAAATAATCTTAACATCTACTCCTTCTTAATGAATTATTGTGAGAAACTGCCCAAACTAGAAGATTACATCCTAATTCTGATTTATGTTATATATATTTTTTTTCTTTAAGTAAATGTAGGTATAAAATTCACCATTTGCATAACCAATATTAGTAATTACAATAGTATATGAGTCCATATTTTTCAATTAACCTGTTCATTAGAAAAAAGAAATTTCTTAAATTTGGATCGAAATTTATAGTCATTCTCTTAACCAGGGGGAAAGTTATCATAGGTTTCAGATTACAGTACTTTTTTATTTCATAATTCAGCTCATAAGAACAGGTTGTGAATAGGCATGTAATTGTCTTTGAATTATATCTTACGAATTGTGTTTTCTCATGTATACAGTATCACATATCAAGTCACATTATCAAAGTATTATGAAATACTTTTTCATTTTTAAAATAATGCAATGGGAGACAGCCAACTATGATGGGCAACCATCTTGTTAGGTAAACTCGAAGATGGAAGGGGTAAGACATCATTCTGCTTGTTGCCAATAGGAGATGCTATAAATGTGTCATTTTACTTTATAACCAGTAATGCTTCTTTCTTGTAAGACTAAAGAACAGAAACCAAGAGATGGAGGCTCTTCTGCTTCCTGTTCTAATCTCTTTAACTATTGCTGATGAGAGACCCTTACCGGTAAAATATGAGCACTAAAAATAAATCTCTCTCCCTCTTACACTCTCTCTCTCTGTGTGTGTGTGTGTGTGTGTGTGTGTATGTGTGTGTGTGTGTGTGTGTGTGTGTATGTGTGTGTGTGTTTGTCTGTGCTTGGTAAAGTTTATATTATGTGTGAAAAAGCTTTTCCAATTGCATAAATGTAAGTCTCTGAACATATATTACAGATAATGTTGTAATATATATTCAGTTCTGTATCACCACACATAATATTATCTATGTTATTATATTCTTGGGTTAAATGTGGTTAAAATGTAATATGATTTCTTTTCAACTTTAAAACATGAAAAGTCTGTTTTTAATGTTAATCTAATGCATGTTTCTGGTAAACAGTCTTACTACCTAAGATATCAGTTACAAGTTTATACAAACACAAGTTAAATAAATTGAACTATTTTATGTGTTTGATGAAACTTACTTCGAATTTCACAATATGTTACATGTGTAGTAATTTAAAGAAGTAACAAATAGTGCCACATGTTTCCCTGGATCATGAATTTAATGAATGCTTGAGTAATGTCTTAGAATGGGACTATATGAGATAAACTTATTCAAACTTTAGTATTTAATATGCATCATGGATATATTACCATTCTTTTGTAATTCTTGGTCATGTGTACAAATGAGTTTTATATCTGGGGGTGGATGAACATATGTTACATAAAACAGAAATCATAGTTTGGCATTATTTGTTTCACCCTAAATGCCATATTGTTTGAGAAAGTTTCTCATAACTCATGTGATCATAGGTTATTTGAGCCTCATTCTTATGGTCATTCTAATGTTTTCACCTCACATTTTCTATAAGAACACTGAGATACACACATCCATGCAAACACACTAGTACACACACACAAACCCCACACACACCCACACACAGATACTTGTGTATCTGGCTTTGGCACGAGTTCAGGAGAATTGAACATTGTTTCTTGGTTTTGGATGATATATATGGCCATGCCCACATATAGAATTTCACAATTTTAAAGTATTTTCCCTCCATTGACAGGACATTATTAAACTTGAACTTATGAACGCATCCAGTAATGATTTCCTGGATAATGTAGAAGTTCTTTCCTCACAATATTATTTCTTCATTTTGCCAATTCCACTACTAGATTCATTAATTTTGATGTGTACTTTCCTTATGCTATCATTGTTGCTGTGGGGAATCTTTATTAAGGTTAATATTCTAGTTTGCAGTGTTTGTTTCCACTACCTCACATTTTTTAAATCTTTTCATTCATGAAATTAAAACAGTAATATAAAATGAATGTAAACATTTGATCAAATGAAATTTCAAAAAAATCATTCAAGACAGAAATAAGTAGTATTGTTAAATTGCTACACTGCATCTTGAAGAATACAGCGCCTGTATCAATAATTTAAAATGTTCTACCATATTCACTCTTCTAAACAAGTGATTCATCCAATAGAGTGTTACTTAACTAGTAAGCTCACTACTCACAAGAAACTGATGCAAATATTATCTATTAGATTAAATAGATTCACTGTATAAAATAGATTAGAGAGGTAAAGGAAAGTGGAAAGCTTGTTCTGGTAATCTATCTGGACATTCTGTTTCAGCGTTCAGGGATACTCAACACCATCTACTTGACTTCAAATGATTTAAAAGAAATTGGAGAAAACGGATATGCAGGCATGTTCATGCATAAAGTTTTTGTGAAGAATTACAGGGAAATGGTCATGACTTAGTATACCAGGTAAGAAATTTTATTCATGTAAGAATAATGATGAGAGGCTATATAGTCAATTAATAGTTCTACAATGAAACAGAATTTAATGAATACAATGGCCAAGATCATTACACCTACCATTACAAAGATAGAATGACATTTGCAAGTTATACAGAGTATTCAAGATTAATGTCAATATTTTTATGTGAAATGTCCATAGAAATGCAAAGAGGCCTCGACTCTTCAATGTGTGAGGGGTTGCCTCTGTTTCTCAGGAATTGAGTGGAATATTTATGCACTAGGGTCCATGGAATCTAACATGAAAAACATATTCTGTATGTCTCTCTAGGCAGACACTCCAGGACAACTCTATGGTTCCATGCATATTGTATTTTTTATATTGTCCTACATTAAGGACACATTAACAAAAGTGAACTTTACACAATGCCTGTGACTCACTTTAATGAATCAAAATTGTTGAAAATATTCTTAGGAACTTGTGATATCAAAGGGCCATGCAATATTATTTAAGCAAATAAGGAATAAACCATTTCAAATCATTTACAATAATAATAATGAAAAATGTAATATAAGAATTTAGATCAATGTTACTTTGGGCCACTATTTCCATAATATCAACTTATGAATAGTGGGAATGAAAAGGCAAAACCTTATTAGAAACCCTGATTTAATATAATTGATAAATAGTCAAATATAGCTATGGAATACTCTCTATGAAAATAAAAAAATATGAAATAACCTAAAGACCGTTGCATTTAACATTTTAGATTAAATAAAATAATAGCAATTAAGTAATTTTGCATAAGTTTACTCCTGTATATTGTAAAATTAGTTATCATTGACAGGAAAATTGGAAAATAAATAAAAATAAATGACTGATGATTATATTGGTTTCAGTTTTACCATAAGAACTTAGCAAAAATTCAAGTTGCAAGGAGTCTGAAAGATATCCTTCATTTTCTACCAGTATGTGCAATTTCTGTCAATGGAGTCCGTTGATACCTCAATGATGAAATAAGCAGTACTGTGTCTTGAGGGTATAGATTAGATATTGATATTTGAATTTACTTTGTTTTTAATTGTGATAGCACATTCATACATAAAAATGAGTATGCAAATAATTTAGTGCTAAAAGTTCAATTTTAGAAAGAGTGAGTGTGAAATATAATTTTGGACATTCCCATTCTTGTACAAGCAATAGACTTAGGATGAATTAAAATTATTCCCTAGGTTGTAGATCTCAATAATTTATGACACAGTCTTGTACATTATTAATATCAATATAAGCACTTTGGTAATTGAACAGAATATGCAACAGTGCATTTTCTGAGGTAGTGACTAACAGTTTGAGGAACCATTCATGTTCATGAAGTGACAAACAAACCTTGTGACAGGAAATTATGTGCTTGATATATCCATGATATTATATCATAAATTTCACTCTGAAGAGATTAGGTTCTTTTACACTTATGCACAACTAATTACACATTGAAGAAAGTAGTTGCTCCCTCTGTTCTGACCAGATAGCACTTGGGTGATATTTTCAGAGTCCAGGCAGTGAGTAACTTGCCCTACTATACAGAGTGCTATCTATATGCCATCTTGAGTCACATGGAAACATAAACATGCAAATACCTTCAAATTCTCTATGTGTCTCAGATAATACCCTTTGATTAGGATTAAGACAGTAGGCATGGTGATAAACTTTTATTTTTTACCACATAAAATTTTGTAGAATTTTATTCTGGTAAGATAAAACTATATGTGGAATTAAAACTGAATACGAATGTGTAATATTTCCTTACATTTAGAAGACATGGTGAATGTGAAAAGCACACATTTGCAGCAGAAACACCTAAAATTTCAACTTTCAAAGATATTGTATGTAAGTATTTAATATTTAAACATTGATTTGATTCAAATTTTACAATGGATATAACTTCTTGCCTTGATTATGTCCTTTTTAAAAACCAATCAAATAGGTAAAGAAAGTAACAAGGAATTACAGATTGCTTTTCTTTTATTATTATTTTTCATTATGTCAGCTATTTACAGTGGCAAAGAATACATAGCTAAGGATCCAAAAGACACTGTCACTGGTTTCTGGTCCTGGCCTGAACCACAACTCCATATTCCCAGTATACTCACCCACAATATATATTCGGATATATGGTCAAAGGTACATATAATTTTCAAAACCTACTACTGATAACCAAACAATAAGAAGTTCACTTCATATCTTTTACAAACTCCAAAATTGTGTAAAGAACTAAGGAATAATTATTTACAGTCTCATCACTCATCAGATCACACAAGCATTTTTAACCTTGACATTTTATGAACGAATATTTTAATTCAGAAATATTTTTCTTTCTGAACAGAAGTGTAACCTGGAAAATTATGTAAATGTTTGCTAGGTTTATATTAAGTATATTTGAAATCAAATTTTTTTTCTAATAGGGTTTTGCTAGTTTGGAAAAATATTATAATTAATGAATGGATATGAATATAGAACGAGTTTTGACAGATGGTGCTAACAAAGCAAAAGTCATTCAAAAAGGTTTATCTTTGTGATAAACACCATGATGAAAAGCATCAAAAAGTTTTATAAAGTGTTACATATAAATTTTAGCTATTATTAACTGGAAATTTAGTTTAACACATACATAAATAAAGAATACTATTTATGTCTTAGCTTTATAAATTGAGATACTTAATTTAAGAGTCAAAATCCTATCTTTAGTTTTTTCAGGTTTATAGATCATACAGTTTGTAGTTCAAGGAGGAACAACATAGGTTTGATCCTCTCTTTTCACAGTACATTATTACATCTGCTCTGTGTTAAGATGTATCTTTATCTTTTACTGGATGGAAAATGCTGTGGCCATAATGATGAATTCCTCACATTAGCATATTTAAAGTTATACTACTTAGAACTCAAACTCAAAAAAGTTTCCAGGCAGTTGGAATTTCAACTACATTCAAAAAGGGACACACATTGCAGATAGAGTTATCTTCAATACCTGTTTATCTCCTGTTTTATGAACTATAAAACAACCTGACAATTTACATTTAGTGAGAATTCCATGTCTTTGGTACAAGTAAATTCTTTGTGGCATATAATGAAAAACACATAGATGAAATTAAAACAAATGTTTCTCCTTAGAGGGAGGGACCCTAGATGAAATGCCCCACAGTGGGGAGAGCAAACTCATAAAGCCCACCTCAAGTAGAAAGACGGGGCATCAAGTAGAGGATAGAATTACCATCCCCTAGTCAAAACTCTTACCAAAGTGCATGAGTAAAAGTATATCCAGTGAGTCGGGCCCAAATTGTAATTCAGCTCAGGGGGTGGCTCCAAGGCCTGACACTATTACTAAGGCTGTGGAGTGCTCACAAAAAGAGACCTATCATAACTAAACTCTGAAAGACCCAACAAGTCCAGAAACAGTAAGATATAGATATCTACACCCAACCAATAGACAGAAGCGGCTGACCCCTATGGTTGAATTAGGGAAAGGGTGAAAGAAGCTGAGGAGGGTGGCCTGGTGCGAAGATCACCAGTCTCCACTAACTTGGAACACCTAGAGTCTCTCAGACAGGCAGCATACACTAGTTAATATGAGGCACCCACCACATACAGCAGAGGATTGCCTGATCTGAGTTCAGTCAGAGAAGTTGCATCTAACCATCTCAAGACATGGGGCCTGGGAAGCACTGAGGTCTGGTAGGGAAGGAGTGGGCTTGAGACATCTTCTTGGAGACAGGGCAGGAGGATTTGTGGGATGTGGGACAGCTGGATGGTAGACCAGGAACGGATAAAGACTGGACTGTGAAAAAAAAAAAAAAAAAAAAAAAAAAAAATATATATATATATATATATATATATATATATATATATATATATATATATATATATATAATAAACAAAAAAGACAAAAAATGAATGTTTCAAATGTTTGTCCTTTATGATCAAATCTTAAAAAATATAGTTTTCTAAATACTTGTTGTGTATGACATTCAGTTATTCCTCTGCAATTTTTCCATTAATTCAATTATAAGAAATTTAATGGTTGACTAGACAGAAATTTTATTACAAGGGTATTAGTGGCCATATTTTTCTATATCAAATCCCTGAGAATTTTTTCTGTGTCCAGCATTCGATAGATCTGATATGAGGTTATCTTAAGTATATTTCAGCCTAATGGGTGTTCATAGTCTTAAAAAAAGTGGGGGAAATGGTCATGAAGCCACCTTCACATTCAAATATGCAGGTTTTATTATCAATTTGGATGTTTTGAAACATTATAACTTCCATATACTTATTAATAATTCTATAAGGAAAATTACAACTCTTAACTTATATAATTTCTGTTACCGTTGAGTAAATGTGGATAACATGACATTTTCTCTATTGCATGTTTAATACAGGGAAATTCTCATGATTCTGGCATTTGAAAACAAGTAGTAATATAATGTTATGGACTTTAGAGTATCAAGAATAATGATTAGTTAATCAGTTATGAATGACATTTTGAGATAAGACAACCTAATTCAAAGTGCAGAATCCAAGCTTTGAATTATGCTTTGTTTTTTTCACATATGCATGTTGTTTGACATGCATCTAGAATTATTATTAATTATATATCAAATACTACTATGCTCTTTTTCATTTAGTATGCTCATAAGGAAAAAAGACAAATAAGGCTGACTGTAGGATTGTGTAAATATATCTGAATTTCCAAAAAAAAAAATCTATTTCCCCTTACAGTATAAGAAACTGTGTGCACTTAATGTGCATGAATAATACTGCTATGACATAATTTTTCAATTTGTTTTTAAATGAAATAATGATTGTATGAAGAAGACATGCTCTTGTATTGATATATTAGCATCTTTTCAATAGAGCCTATATGTCATTTTTGCACACCATTATTCTGAATATCAAGATGCTATTCACAAGACACTAAGGGTCATTCAGAAAATTCTTCAGGATATTTCACTCATGTAAACATATATGGTTTACATTGAAATGTGTAAATGGGATGTCAGTCATCACAAATTCATCAAACAAATATCTATCCTTTATATTATCTGTAGGTACGTCATTAAAGATGATATTAATTACTGAAATAAATATTGAATTTATTTCAAATTCAGGCATTCCACACAAATACCTACAGCTATCAACTTATCTCCCCAATTGTTATATATATTATAGCATTTAGAGTTGATTCAATTTTCCAGATATAAAAGGATTATAATATAGTAATAGAATTGCAGTAAAAACAAATCTTTGGGTGTTTTATTTTGGTACTCAAAGATGTTGGAATAGGCAGTATGTGAGGAAAGCAGTTCAGAATAGTTACTGGGTCTTTGGTTTGAAGTCAAGAAAATTAAGTGTTAGATTCTTCATCTGAAAAAATAACAAGAGAGTCTATGGTATTGTTGAACTGCAAATTTGTTAGAAACATACTGAAAAGTCGTAATTGGTGTTTTACTTATTTAAAGTTTATTAAATTAAAATATAGAAGATATACCTTAAGTACATGCAATATTTCAAGAAGTATAAGATGAACATAATGGTAAATTCTGGAATGGCCTCTAAAAACTGTGTCATATTGTTTTTGTGACCAGCATCAAAAGTATGTGGTTGAACTTAAATGAATATTGAGGATTTCCCCTTAGCTTATGATGTTTGATGAATCCACACTTCAGGCAATTTCTCATAAACATTTAACTTTTCTTTTCCTCCTAACATGTAGCAAAAGGAAAAAATATAGTTGAAGAAATGAGAGAAAAATATGTGATCCTAACCACAAAACGTAAGATTCCAACTGCAACCATCAAAAGCATCTATGAAATAGGTAAAGTAAATGTTGTCTGTACATATAAAATGGAAGGACAATTAAAGCAAATTGAAGAATCTTAATTTCAACTACATTGCAATTTAAACCATCAGAAGATGAATTAACCTTTTTTATTTTTATTTTTTACATTTTTCAGATACATGTCCGAAATGAAAGCCTTTAACCAGTGAGTATACCATAAAAAATTGTGCCTCCTGACTCATTTTAGTATGTTTTCTGATTAGCACTGTCATGTAAGCAACAATAAGGAATACTTATACTTAAGGAATAGGGTACATTGTGATTTCTCATGATGAGCACAAAATATGCAAATTATATTAAAGCTTTGTAGTAAGCAGTTGATCATTTAATATTGATAGTTATTTTTTTCTAATGCTATCTTGCTAATGAACTATATAATATGATTAAAATCTTTAAATATCTCCTCATGTCTTCATTGTAAATGCTTAACATTTTATAATCATAATGGGATTCATCATTGACTTCAGAAATACAGATCAAAATGTATTTTTCTATGTCCATTGATCATTCTGAATCATCCAATGAAGTATAATCAAGATATAAGCACATACGAATTGATCAGACTTGGACCAAGTTTTAGGATGAAACTAGTTTCTGAGAATTGCTTCATTCAATAAACTACCAATTATTCATTAACAGTTATAGATATTATCAATAGATGATGCTTTGATAGCATTTTTGGTATAAACCAGTATTTTTTTTTATTTCACAAGTCTTCATATAACAAAATAAGTAAAATATGTCAGTAGAGTAACAAGAATCTATGCTTTAAGGCAACTTTATTTTGAATTCACTAGTGACATTTTCTAATTATATATACCAGGTTTTCTCTTTTATGATCTGAGCTTACTCAAATGATGGTTGTAACAACAATAGTTTTAAAATATATGTATTCACTTTACATTCCAATATTAGTCAACCTTGCTTTCTAATACCACCTCACACAGATGCTCTCCCAACTATACCATCTACATCTCTGAAGAATGAGAAAAACCCACTGGTATTATACACACAAACTCCTGTATACTAGTCTCTGCAGAATAAGACATTTGTTATATATCAGAGGCCCTAGATACAGTCAATGCTCACTGTTTTGTCTCTGGGAACCCTGTATGATTTGCTTAGTTTTGTTTTTGGTCTTCATTTTTTAATAATTTGTTTTTTTCTTTGAAAATAGATTATCTCTACTCATTTCTGATTACAGTTTTGTTTTCGCCTATTTTGTCAGTTCCTCCCTACCTCTGTTTATATATGGATGGATTCACATATATTCTGCCTCTATTTAGCAATATGAACAAGCATCTAAAGGACATCTAAAGAATGATAAGAAAGTAAAATAAAGTAAGATGTAAATAAAATAATTAAACAAACCTTTTGCAGTAGTAGACTAATTTGTTCAAATCTCCCCAGCAGTGGTGGCAGCATGAGTTCCTCATGAGTGACTCCAAGACGGTGCATTCTTAAATGAAAATCACATGCACACACACACACACACACACACACATGATCACAGAGGAAGAGAGAGGGAGAGAGAGAGAGAGTTGAGAGAGAGAGAGAGAGAGAGAGAGAGAGAGAGAGAGAGAGAGAGAGAGAGGATGGAAAGAGAGTCTTCTATTTAATATACCTTAATCAGATCAATGGCTGGCTACTCCAAAATTTGCACTTTGTTAACTCTCCCCTCTGATACTTCTGAATGATTACTTCATTATCTACATTTCATCTTTGCTACTACAGACCACCTCTGGGGCCCTGGTTCCCTGGCTCTTACATGAATGTTATGCCTTTCTTCCTGCATGTCTCCAGTCATTTTAACTATATTGATTCTACCGATCCATGAGCATGGGAGGTTTTCCCATTTTTTGAGGTCTTCTTCCATTTCCTAGTTCATAGTCTTGAAGTTCTTGTCATACAGATCTTTCACATGTTTGGTAAGAGTCACCCCAAGATACTTGATACTGTTTGTGGCTATTGTGAAGGGGGTCATTTCCCTAATTTCGTTCTCAGCCTGATTATCCTTTGAGTATAGGAAGGCCACTGATTTGCTTGAGTTGATTTTATAACCTGCCACTTTGCTGAAGTTGTTTATCAGCTGTAGGAGGTCTCTAGTGGAGTTTTTTGGGTCACTTAGGTAGACTATCATGTCGTCTACGAATAATGAGAGTTTGACTTCTTCCTTTCCAATTTGTATCCCTTTGACCTCCTTATGTTGTCGAATTGCCCGAACTAGTACCTCAAGTTATTAAAGATGAAAAGGGCACAGAGACAGTATCCAAATTAACAAAATTAGAAATGAAGAGGGGTGTATAACAACAGAAACTGAGGAAATCCAAAAAATCATCAGATCCTACTACAAGAGACTGTACTCAACACAACTGGAGAATCTGGAGGAAATGGACAATTCACAAAATGGCCATTTTGCCAAAAGCAATATACAGATTAAATGCAATACCCATCAAAATCCCAACTCAATTCTTCAGAGTTAGAAAGAGCAATTATCAAATTCATCTGGAAAAACAAAAAACCCAGGATAGCTAAAACTATTCTCAGCAACAAAAGAAAGTCTTGGGGAATCAGTATCCCTGACCTCAAGCAATACTACAGAGCAATAGTGTTAAAAACTGCATGGTATTGGTACAGTGACAGGCAGGCAACTCAATGGAACAGGATTGAAGATCCAGAAATGAACCCACACACCTATGGCCACTTGATCCTCGACAAAGAGGCTGAAAACATCCAATGGAAAAAAGATAGCCTTTTCCACAAATGGTGCTGGTTCAACTGGAGGTCAGCATGCAGAAGAATGCGACTTGATCCATCCTTGTCTCCTTGTTCTAAACTCAAATCCAAATGGATCAAGGACCTCCACATAAAGCCAGACACTCTGAAGCTAATAGAAAAGAAACTGGGGAAGACCTTTGAGGACATCGGTACAGGGAGAAAGTTTCTGAACAGAACACCAATAGCGTATGCTCTAAGAGCAAGAATTGACAAATGGGACCCCATAAAATTACAAAGTTTCTGTAAGGCAAAGGACACCATCAAGAGGACAAATCGCCAACCAACAAATTGGGAAAAGATATTCACCAATCCTACATCAGATAGAGGGCTAATATCCAATATATATAAAGAACTCAAGAAGTTAGACTCCAGAAAACCGAATAACCCTATTAAAAAATGGGGTACAGAGTTAAACAAAGAATTCTCACCTGAAGAACTTCGGATGGCAGAGAAGCATCTTAAAAAATGCTCAACTTCATTAGTCATTAGGGAAATGCAAATCAAAACAACCCTGAGATTTCATCTTACACCAGTCAGAATGGCTAAGATTAAAAATTCAGGAGACAGCAGGTGTTGGAGAGGGTGTGGAGAAAGAGGAACACTCCTCCACTGTTGGTGGGGTTGGAAATTGGTACAACCACGCTGGAAATCAGTCTGGAAGTTCCTCCGAAAACTGGGCACCTCACTTCTAGAAGATCCTGCTATACCACTCCTGGGCATATACTCAGAGGATTCCCCACCATGTAATAAGGATACATGCTCTATTATGTTCATAGCAGCCCTATTTATAATTGCCAGATGCTGGAAAGAACCCAGGTATCCCTCAAAAGAAGAGTGGATGCAAAAAATGTGGTATATCTACACAATGGAGTACTATTCAGCCATTAGAAACAATGAATTCATGAAATTCTTAGGCAAATGGATGGAGCTAGAGAACATCATACTAAGTGAGGTAACCCTGACTCAAAAGGTGAATCATGGTATGCACTCACTAATAAGTGGATATTAACCTAGAAAACTGGAATACCCAAAACATAATCCACACATCAAATGAGGTACAAGAAGAAAGGAGGAGTGGCCCCTGGTTCTGGAAAGACTCAGTGGAGCAGTATTCGGCAAAACCAGAATGGGGAAGTGGGAAGGGGTGGGTGGGAGGACAGGGGAAGAGAAGGGGGCTTACGGGAGTTTCAGGGAGTGGGGGGCTAGAAAAGGGGAAATCATTTGAAATGTAAATAAATTATATCGAATAAAAAAATTAAAAAACAAATTTAAAAAAAAAGAAGTAAATGCTAGCTCACCAGTTCTCATTTCCTTGTACACAGTCCTCCCAACTATTGCAGATGGTAAAGCATGGGTGGAGGGCATCACCCTTTAATACCTACTACCTCATAGCTGACTAGTGGTGCGGCCAGCTGCTAATGCCCACATTGAGAGTAAACTGTACCTCCTCCACCAGGGTCACCTTTACTGTGTTGTGCAGGCATGGTGCACAGCCTGTTTTCCCAAGTGTTACAGCCAGTGGCAGGCAAGGGGAAAAGATCTTCCACTCTCATGACCCCAAGGCCAGCTCCCCTTTTTACTGCAAGCAACAGATAGAGATACTTTTTTGTTGGTTGTGCTTTTATATAAGTCAAGGTAGTAGGAGATAATCAGTCCCTCATTCATCCTAATTTGATGCCTGACTTAGTAGCCAAAGCAGGTTTATACCTAGGACACATAAAAATCTAATCAAATTTATTTTATTTGGTATTAAGTTGAGATATTTTATCCCCTTAGACTTGAGTTTTGTACAGGGTGATAAATATGGAACAATTGGCATTCTTCTACACACTGACACTCATTTAAACCAGCACTATTTGTTAAAGATATTTTCACTCTCCATCCCCTAAATGGCATGTACCAAATGGACCTATTATCCTACATATATGTAATAGTTATATTGTTTGGTCTTCATGTGGAAAACCTAACTACTAGAGTACATGATATTTCTGAATACTTCTACTGCTTTTACATTATTTCTCTTTAACTGGGACGGTTTATCTAGACACAATAGGAGAAGATTCAACTTGTCCAACTGCAACTTATTATGCTAAGGAATGTTCAATTCTATAGGAGACTTCCCCTTCTGTGAGAAACAGAAGGGATATGGGTGAAATTGTGTAAGAGAAAGACTGGGATGAGAAGAAGAATGGGACCTTGCAGTTGGGATATAAAGTAAATAAATATATTATTTAAAATTTAAAAATAAAATAAAATAGAATTTGGAGTACAAGTGGGAGGAAGACAGTAACTTGAATTCCACAAGACAAAGCTATCCAGGCAGGAATGATACTCAAAACCTTTTATCAACCACAAGGCATGGGATGCCACAGATTCTCCTAACACTGCCTCTAAACAAATATCACTGTGCATGACAAAAACATACCTGCATGGCTCTGCCTTAAAAATCTGTGTGCCACCACTCTAGGCAATATGGACACAGGTGGTTAACCAGAGGTCTGCCAGCCACATGGCCAGGTTACAGCAGGTACCACTACAAAGTTTGAGAATGCAGTGTGTTTGAAACACTAACAAGACTATTTAGTGAATACCTGGAGGGAATATGGCAGCACAAGTGTAAGCATTCTCTTCAAAAATATTTAAAGTTTAGGCCTGGCACTATAAAGTGTTTTGCATGTTTAACTGGGAGAAAAATTCCTCAGAGAGCAGATGCCATTATTATATTATTCTTTTGACCCAAGCTGGTTTGATAACAGAGTAATTATATGAGGGCATGTCCCTATCATGGCCTCAACTCTTCCTCTTTTTTAGTTTCCAATTAGGACACAAGATTGCATCAACTAACATAAGCATATTTCCATAACTAAAATCTGTGGGCTACAACTGAGAGATACTTCTTACTTATTTTTTAAAATATCTTTCATCCAACAATTTTAGCTATTCATTATAATCATGATGAATTTCTACTGATTGATTACAAATTTCTAAATTTCAAAGAAATATCAAGTTTTGAATAAAAGCAAGGAAGTATATCACATATAATGAGATAGATGCACAAGATAAAATACGTTTTTTATGTTTCATTGAGTACACTGTTTCTGTTTTAGTATTTCAAATCTATTTATTCAACTTAAAATTGTGAGATTTCCTGCCTCTGTCTTCTGAGTTTTGAACTTAAAGGCATGTGATACCAATCCAGGATAAACTGTTTTCTTGACCAAGTAGGTTCGGTATATTAAAACATAACCAGCATATATACTTAGAAAAACATAGGAAGAATTCCATTGTAATTTTTCAAGTGGCATTGATCTGTTGTGTTTTCTGTATATGCTTATGGAAAAGCTAATTAATTCAGTGCTCATCACTCTGTTATCATGAACTATTATCTCCTATCAATGCAAAATCTAAATATTCAAGTTTGTGACATCAGGATGAATGCCAGCATTAAAGGTATCTTGGGGTATTTTTAGTTTTTTTTTTTTTTTTTTTTTTGTGAACCATGCCTTGCATTACTGGGAGAAATTCCCCAAGAAAATGTGAGAGAGTCCTCCACACCCCAGGTGCATTTTATTTCTCAGATTGTTCTTGGTGTCTCTCTGTGCCTTCTGTGACATTTATATTTAATTTATGAGACGTGTTTAATTGTGTTAGTTGTCAGATCATGACTACAGAATGGATTTTTTAAGTGTAGTATGAACCTGGATATCTATAGCACATGCCAGGCAATTGTGCTTAGATTGGCCCATACTGAGAAATTCTGCTAAAATGCTGCTCTGGTAATATGTAGTACGTGCTTGGTGACTGTTATTTACTTGTTTTTTTTTTTCTTTTTTTTACTATATTCGATATATTTTAAATTACATTTCAAATAATTTCCCCTTTTCTGGTTCCACACTCCCCGAAAGTCACATAAGCCCCCTTCCCTCCCTCTGTTCTCCCACCCATCACTTCCCACTTCCCTGTTCTGGTTTTGTCTTATACTGCTACAGTGGGTCTTTCCAGAACTAGGGGCCACTCCTCCATTCTTTTTGTACCTCATTTGAAGTGTGGATTATGTTTTGCATATTCCAGTTTTCCAAGCTAATATCCACTTATTAGTGAGTGCATACCATGATTGATCTTTTGAGACTGGGTTACCTCACTTAGTATGATGTTCTCCAGCTCCATCCATTTGCCTAGGAATTTCAGGAATTCATTGTTTCTAATGGCTGAATAGTACTCCATTGTGTAGATATACTACATTTTTTGCATGCATTCTTCTGTTGAGGGATACCTGTACTCAAACAACTTTGCTTGGACCATAACTTTTTGGTTATATTCAGGTATAAAAGTATACTGAAATTAAGTAAGATCGTTTAAACTACTACATTCCAGTCTGATCCATTCTTTCAGGACCTCAGATCCCAGGTCCACCAGACAATATGTGAACAAATCTATGAATGTTAGCTTTAGTCTGAAAGGACTGATATTTGAAGTATATTAAATTTAATGACCTTATACCTTATTATGTATTTATTGGACATAAAATACAAGGCACCCAAACTGAATTTCTCTTGTTTTTCTCATATATCATAAAATTCATGACATAAAATTCAAGCTAGAATTCTCTGATAACTTCATCTGTGATATTTGTCTTATTTTGAAGGTAGTTGAAATTCCAATTGGCTAGACCTCAATTTTTTTTTTAATATGAGTTTGGACAAGTGTAACATTTAATGTGCCAATATGTGGGACTCATCTACATGTTCATAACATTTTACATATAAAAAGACAAATTGATATATCATAACTGAGAATAGCTCTGATGATTCACTGTGAAGTATATGAATCAGACCCCCAAGATGATTCCTCTGTGCACTGAAATCTATAAAACCCTTAGCAATCCAAAGACAGGGTTTTAATTTTAATGTAATAATCTAATGTACATTTAATTCAGTATGAAAATGTTACTATTTTATTTATATGTGCCTTAGTTTTAAATTGGTCAATTGTTAGTACTGGCTAAAATTTAGTTATATTTTTTTAAAAAAAATAATTTTAGTACCTTTACCTTATGTGACTCTTTGTATCAAACATTTTCTATTTTTGTTTTCATTTAATTATTGTAATAATTTTAAAAAGGAAAAACAGTAGTAAAAAGTGACTGCTACATATGTGCAAAAGAATATTATCTAAGATCTAGATAATTTTAAAATTACATGGAATTCAGTATCAGGAAATTAGCTCTGGATTCAAATATTTCTGCACATTAGCTTGAGCTTCTTAAGTGTTTGTGTAATCTGAATTTGTGAAAATCCTCATAATTGCAATAAATGATTCCATAAATTTTTGCACACTCTTGGAAGATTTCAAAAGGTTTGAGGTAAGGTTTCTCTTGGTAGAATTGCGTAAAAGTATGAGGCATTGAGAATTATATCTAGTTCTGATATTCAATTCAAATTCAAAAATGTGTGCAAATATGTTTGGTAAATTATTTTGTAGCTTGTGCAAGATAAAGTATCCAGTGTCATAGTTCTTTTGATCCCTGACTTTGCAATTTTTTTCCTGGGGAGATATCTATATCACCTTAAAAAATACAACAGCAAATCCCCAATACTATTTCTATAACTTCCATCAAATATTTGATCGGTTTCTTGAATAGGAAATACTCAAATCAAGAAAATGTATTCCCTGCAATTTTTGTTTCAAAATAAAGTCCTAAAAGTCCATTACTTATATAAAATTCTTTTGTGAGTAGTATAATTAAGTTTATATGAATAATATATGTGTTTTGGCATTTTGCCTGCTTGTGTGTGTGTGTGTGTGTGTGTGTGTGTGTGTGACTTTTATTTTGTATATTTTTATTAGATAATTTCTTTACCTACATTACAAGTATTATTCCCTTTTCTGGCTCCCCCTTTGAAAATCCCCTATCCCATTCCCCTCCCACTGCTTTTCTTAGGGTGTTCCCCACCCACCAACCCACAACAGCTTCCCGGCCTGACATTCCCCTATACTGCAGCATTGAGCCTTCACAGGACCAAGGGTCTTTTCTCTCATTGATGTTCTATGAGGCTATCCTCTGATACACATGCAGCTGGAGACATGGGTCATGTCACTCCATGTGAACTCTTTGGTTGGTGGTTTAGTTCCTTGGAGTACTGAGGGGTGGAGTCTGGTTGGTTGATATTGTTGTTCTTCATACAAAGTTGTAAACCCTTTCAGCTCCCTTAGTCCTTTCTCTAACTCCTCCATTGAGGATCACATGCTCAGTCCAATGGTTTGCTGCAAGTACCCAAATATGTATTTGTCAGGCACTGGCAGGGCCTTTCAAGAGGCAGCTATAGTAGGCTCCTGTCTGCAAGCTCTTCTTGCCATCCACAGTAGTGTGTTTGTTTGGTAATTGTATATAGGATGGATCCCCGGGTCGGACAGTATCTGGATGTCCTTTCCTTCAGTCTCTGCTCCACCCTTTGTCTCTATATCTCCTCCCAAAGGTATTTTGTTCCCCCTTCTAAGAAGGGCTGAAGAATGATACTTTTGTTTTCCTTCCTGAGTTTCATGTGGTCTATTAATTGTAATAATGGATATTATGTGTGCTCTTTTGTGATTAGGTTAACTCACTCAGAATATCTTCTAGTTCCATGTGATTGCCTAAGAATTTAATGAATTCATTATTTTTTAATAGCTGAGTAGTGCTCCATGTGTGAATGTACATTTTGTGTATAAATTCCTCTCTTGAATGACATCTGGGTTCTTTCCAGCTTTTATTATAAAAAATGATGTTGTGAACCTAGGTTATGTTAGAGCATCTTTTGCATTTACGCCCAAGAGAAATATAACTTTGCCTGCTTTTTAAACACAAGTAAAAATAAATATATAGGGATATATTTATTTTAGATGCTGTGTCAGAAGTTTATATTTGCTATGCAGCTGATGCTCTTTCTCGATAAGACGTTTCATAGAAATAATGGGAAGATTCAAACGTTTTGATACTCAAGAAAATAAAATCATTCGTATTATATAAAGTTACTTGTAATAAAAACATACTTCATAGTATCTAATGTTTTAAGGAACATATCACATACCCTCTGCATATATATGTTTATATATGGATTATATTTATATAGATACGATCATATATATGCATGATCCTGGTTATATATGAATGATATTTGTATAATGTGTATGATATACCTATACTATAAGTGATCATATGTATATGTATATATGTACATATGCATATTATAGATATGTCCATGTAGATGTATACATCATTCAAAAGTGGGACTTTT